>NC_041367.1:25123311-25175811 GCF_900634415.1 Cottoperca gobio | reverse complement strand
CACACACAGTACTACGCTCCTATGACTTGAGTGCCGCCCTGCCAGACAATGGCAGGAATGCAGAGAAAGAGATCTCTCTCTGTCTCTGTCTCTGTCTCTCTCTGATATTTCCAGATTAGAGGAAACAATAAATGGATTCACTGTTTATCTCTGCAAACAAATGTCTCTGTATCTGAAGTCCTAATGATATGAAACATTTGGTTATGAGAGTTCACCCTTAATGTCCCAGAATGACACTGTGGTCTCTCTCTCTCTCTCTCTCTCTCTCTCTCTCTCTCTCTCTCTCTCTCTCTCTCTCTCTCTCTCTCTCTCTTTCTCTGTGTCTAAGGAAACAATAACTGGATTCACTGTTTATCTCTGCAGGCTGTCTCGTGGTTACAGACATGCAAAAGGCCCCACCACCTCTGCTACATTTTAGTAAGACACCAACGTTATAGTTGTTTAGCCTCTTTTTGTTTTTGTGGTTTTGTAGTCGTTTTGCTTCTCTTCGTAGTTTCTTTGTGTCTCCTCGTAGTCTTTGTGATTAATAGGTTACATTTATTTATACTAAATTAAATTGTAAAATTATGTCATTTCTTAACAATACTGACTTGGAGGGCTGCATGAAGATGTTAAAATTCTGCAGACTGATGAACATTTTTCTGTCTTTGTTTCAGATTAATCTCGTGAATTAGATTGAAGCTACAGAACCTGCCGGGTGTGATGGTGAAAGAGAGAAAACAGAGCGAGGACGGTACAGTCGAGGGTGGAGTTTGGAATGCAGGCAGACAGGTGTGGTGAGGTGATGAAGCACCAGAGACAGAAGAATCTTTCAAACAGTAATCAGCCGGAAAACCGGAAACTCCTGAAACAGGGTGCAGCAAAATGTATCATCCCTCAGATTAACGTGAGACTGAGGTGTAGAAAGCCACTACATTGAAATGTGAAGTATGCAGACAAACAAATGGGACTCGATTAAAAACATAAACGTTAAATTCTTTATTCAGATTAAAAATAGAATATAAGGGGAAAAAACTATCTGAAAACTATCTAAAGGCCCTGTCACACATATCCGTATGGCAGAAACGTATGCCGGCGCATACGAAATATCGGCAATACATTGATATAAATTAAGGGTAAGTTGTGATCGTTTGAAGGACGCAGACGATACGCCGAACACGCCAGACATATGGCCCTGTCACACCTATTGATAGCGTATCACTTACTTATACAAAACGTATCAGAGCGTCTGGCCAACGGAGCTGGAAAAGTACCATTTGGTTCATGTCATGCTGATGCTGGAGAACGGCTAACATGCTGAACGCTAGCTGTACTGTAGAAACACGTTCAATAAGTTACTCCGTCATCAGGGATAATCTTAACATATATCCACTCGTTATCAATAAATTGGCTGTAGGGTTCACCGTCAGCCGACGTAGCCTATATCTAACGTACCGCTAACGTAGTCACATAGGTATTTACGTACTATATTTACGTAGGTAAGTATTCACATACGTATTCCGTATTCACGTATGTCTAACGTAACGTAACTTATGTGTAACGGCTGCATATCTTATGAAGCACACGTCAGGTATGTCCAGTAATTTTGAACATGCTCAAAACATCAGCGTTCAACAACGCACCCCAGCGTAACACCGCCTGCTCTTAACGAATACTACTTATACCTTACCTTATATCAACGTACACCAGCGTGTTGCCGATATTTTGTATACGCCATATTTTTGTACACACTAACTTTGGGACGGTTAAAAACAATCACAATCTGAAAAATGAAACATTGTATCCTGTCACAGAAATGTTTTTGACCTGTCCCTATCGTCCCATCTGACAGCCCTCCAGATTTATCATATAATATCTTTGTGGGTGCCCCAACTCCCATTTGGGGGTACGTCTTGTTCAAAATTATCAAGAAAATAATCGCCAAACTGGCAACAACAACCAAATACAGATTTTAATTGTAGGAGGTCATCACTTCAATATCAGTTTTCGGCAGAAAGTGAAATCCGAGTGAGGTTATTACCTGACTGTAGATGACAGGTCTAAGTTTAACCGGGAGAGGAATGGAGTGTAAACACAGAGCACGCAGACAGGAGAACATGCAGGATTAGTACATGTAAATATTATGGACTCACATCTCCAGCCAGCTGTTGGAAAACTCTCCGAAACTGTTTCTCCTCATCGTTCTCATGAGCCTCAGCGAAGTTCAGAGGTCTGCGTGGAGGAGGCTGCAAACACACACACACACACACACACACACACACACACACAAACACACACAAACACACACACACACACACACACACACACACACACACACACACACACACAGCTTCTGTTAGGTCACACACTCACACACATTCCTCAGTCTAAATGCATTTAGACATTCAGTGTGTTTGTTTGCTTCTGAAATCTTCCACTACAGAGAGACACAAACAGATTTCTAATTCGGACTCATTTGGGGATCTTGAAAAGGGTCAGGATCTTACTGACAACAGTAACAACGTGATTTGTACTGGGAACAGGTTGACATTGAAGCTCCTCACAGTTAAGTGTCAGTTAAACCTTTAAGAACTCTGAAGTGAACAAATTATTAATCTTATTATTATTAGTCTACTCTGAGCAAGATTAGCCAATTAGAATCAAGAATTTACCCTACCTTTACTCAGTGAAAACAAACAACTATATCCAGTAGTAAAGTAGTAAGACTAAAGGCCTTTTCACACCAGAATTAACAAAAGAATGCTAAATAATCGTCTGTGAATATTATATGTCTAGAGCTTTTATTGTGAAAGGTAAGAATGGAAGGAGTGGATCTGGTATGTGCTCAAGGTTGGAAAGAGTAATAAAGTTTGCCGTCTTGGTTCGTTTGTTGTTTTCATATTCACATAAATTTAGTCGCAACTTAAACATTCCGCACACCGTGATGGGTCGATGCCTTTATTCGATGTGCGACAGCTCAGAAACATCGTCGTCGTTCCAAAAAAAAGAATTGTTGTTTCTTTGCCGCGCAATATTTTTATCCTGTGAAAGTGTTCATCACAAAAACAACAGTTAGAAAAAATCTATTGACGTGCAAATTAAGCACGTCCCGTGTGTAAAAGCCTTAAATCGTAAATTTGATAACAATAGCAAATTTCATTCTTGAGTTTGCTAGTAGGATGTTTACCTTTTACAAAGGTCTAACATTTTACTTTATTAATTTGATAAATGCGAGCCCTCATCTTGTGTCAAAATTTGACATTAGGGTCTGAAGAGATTAATAAGTGACAATGAAGAAAAAACATACGGTCAAAGATATGATCTTTGAGACGTTATAATAATATATTTTTGAGAAGGCCTAATAAATGATTCCGACTAGAAAGAGTTCATGAGTATATGAGATGTTGCTGATTCATCGGGTTTCCTGGCGTTGGTACTTACAGGATCTGAAGGCTGAAACTGAGCCGGGTCGATGTTGCTGTCGGAGGAAAAAACAAGACATGAGTCAGAGAGCAGCTGTGAGAAGATCAATATGTGCGTCAGGCAACAAGGTTAGCCTAGTTTAGCATCAAGACTAGCAGCAGCTCTGTGTGCTCACCTTACAACATCAATGATGCCTCCGATTAACCTTTTCGCGAGAAACATTTTGCTGTCTGTCTGATAAAGAAAGACAAAAAGAAAACATCAGGTAAGAACAACAATAAGATGCAAGAACTCAAGACAAGAGGAACTGTTACCTATGTAAAAGTAATTATTCATACAAAAACTTAAAGTCCATCCGAGACGCACAACTTATATAACATATAATGCAAGTTCCATGCTATTTTTTATTGTTATAATTCTATCCTTTTTAGGAGCATTGTGACTGATAATAATAATAATAAAAAATTAATTATGATAATAATGTAATGAGGCAGGATTTAGTGTCTGCCAGGAGAGCTGAGGGGACGGTCTGTAAATACCTTTAAACTAAATCTGAAGACTGAAATCTGAAATATTTTTACTTTAGCATTCTCTTCATCTTAATCCACTAAATGTACATTAATCTTTCATCTACCCTCTTTTACTGTGTTATGTTTATTGTATTGTATTGTTAAGCACCAACACTATGTAAATAAATAATGTTTTTAAATTTAAAGGGCTGATTTAATTTTAATGTTGATATCATTTCGCACATGACAAGTTGAATATTTAAAAAAATTGTAATAATCAAAAGACAATGTATTTGATGATGTCATGTAATGTATATTAAGATTAAGATTTTGGTGGTGACTGTGCTGCGGACTAATTTACATGTTAAACAGAAATAACTTTATACCTTAGTGGTGGAGAGTAACCACACACATGTATTCACTGTGAGATGCATTTCATGCTGCTACTTTATCACATTTTAAAAGAGTTGGAATACTTTCCTTTTTACCCTTGTGCATTCATTTCACAGCTGCAGTCACTTTACAGATTAAGAATTTATATAAAAACATATAATCAGTTTCTCAGGGTTCCTACAGTTTAAGGCAAGTTAGAGTCCTTACTTTTTTAATGCCACCAACTTTACGCGTGATGACGTTAGTGCTAAAGGCATTTGGTAAATTATTTTTAATAAGTAGATGTTATCAATGATTTGAGATTTTACAATGCAACAACAGATACAAATTATTCATAAAATCCCCCTTCCCATGTGTGAGCATTTTTTAGACTTGTAATTGATTTAAGACATTTTAATACAAATGAAGGCCTTATTTTTAGATTAATTAATTCAATACCCTGTAAGTCTTTTTTTAAGGATATGTAAGAACCCTGGTTTATAAGATATGATGTATTTCTAGAGATTAAACGACCCAACAGTATATTAAATTAATTATTGAATAATCTGCTGATTACTTTCTTATTTAATCAATCAATTGTTTGGTCTATAAAACATCAGAAAACTGTCCATCACAATATTCTAGAGCAAACAGTGTTGATATCAGATGTTTTGTTTTGTAAATATTTAAGTGAAATATTAGATTTACTAAAATGTGACCAAGACAAGCAGATAATTCTCCACTTTAAAAAAAGGACTCTCAATCAATCTTGTCAATTTACTTTCAATCGACTTGACTATTTGTTGCAGCTCTGATATAAAGTATTTAAGTCAGCGACAACATTACATGCAGTTCATGCATCAGTAATATTGATCAAGTAATAAAATATGTATTATAACACTTTGCAGGAAGCTGTTCTGAACAATGAAAACATTTTTCTTTGAAAACTTCCGTACATTTAGCTTCTATTACTTTTGTGCACATCAGGACTTTTATTAGCTTTACAGTGAGCTACTTTTATTTAATTAACAGATCTAAATACTTCCTCTACTCCCCTCTGACGGTATAATGAGGTAGTCTGACTCAGCTGCTTTTTACATGTTATGCTACTATGTCAATAATTGAACTTATTGAAGTACATTTTACTGCCACTCCTTGTTTGTTTTCACTCAAGAAAAACTTTCATTACTGGACTGGATTATTTCCCCATTATGTTATTCTATTTTGTATTTTTCCACCCTTGGAGACAGGACTGCACAACAACTCTTTACCTTCAGATAATTGAACACAGAGTCAGGTTTCAGCACTAATACACACACACACACACACACACACACACACACACACACACACACACACACTGCACAACAACAGCCAACACACACTTCATAAAACCAGCACACACACACGACTAACAGCACATCAGACCTACATTTACACTAAAACACACTTAAAAACAAGAGAGGACGCAGATGTTAACTACTTACTGAGACTGCTACTTATGCTGAGAGAGAGGAGAGGCTGACAGGGAGCAGCGAGAGGTAAAGACACACTGAAAGAGAGAGAGCGAGCTATTCAGGAAGGAGGGCACTCCCACTTTCAGAGTCCAAAAAACCAGCTGAGCAAAAAGATCCAAGTTCTTTTTCAATGCATCATCAGCCCCGCCCAACACAAACACACACACACACACACACACACCCACACACACGCACACGCACACACACACACACACACACACACACGTACACACACTGCAGGCAAGGAGAGTCGGCATACAGGTCCTAACGTCCACTATATTCTTGCGGTACAAAAGATACACCATAAACGAGTTTATGGTGCATTCACGGGTAAGCTAGAAAGCTCAGACATTGCAATCTCATGCTATTTTAGATGAACATTCCTTTTGCACCCTACTGATAATCTTTACGGTTTACATTTATTTTTATTTTCTGCTGCTGCACAATATACAGTTTTATCTTATCTTAATTTTCAATTTCTTTCTTCTTCCTTTTTTATAAAAAAAAGGTAAAATCGAAGTTATATGTGAAGTAAGTATGTATTAAATGCATTGTAACAGCAACGTTAAAGGTGTAATTCCGAGACACCTGCTCCAAAGAATTAGTGGGCAGTATTTCACCTCTAAACTGGGTCCATTCAATCTGTAATGTTCATATTTTACTTGTAGTAGTTTGGCATATGTATTGTATTCTAATTCATTAATTATAGTGTGTATTATATTTACTCCTGTGTAATGCCTGTCAGTCAGTCAGCAGGGCAACCAAACTGCGAATCTCTGATCTCCGGTCAGAAAACTCTGCTGTGTTATAATCTTCACGTGGCGCTGATCATCTGTATTTACTGTACACTGATGTTAATCGGGGTTTTGTAACCGCGGCAACAGGGAGTTCCCCGGTGCTGTGACTGAACTCCAGCTAACTGCTAACTGAAGCTACGCTGTTTCCCGGGGCTGCAGACAGATTCACTCAGAGAAACAGCCGGACACAGACTATGGTCACGGACCAGAGAGGATGGACCAAGATTCATTGCGCGCCCAGAGAAAAACAATTCTGACGAAAAATGGCGCCCCTCGACCCAGCAGTAGCGGCAAATGGATATACTTTTAAATGTAAGTATTAGGTTTCAACTCGCTCGAATAGCTAACGATACAAATGCTATAAAATCAAAGGACCTTAAAACTAATTAAAAATGTTCGCTGAAATTATAGGTTAAGTTACGGGACGTTAGTGCCGATGCTAGTTAAGCTAGCTGCTCAGCAGCTGTTAGGAGCGGCTGCTTGGCTGCCGACATCCGGCCTAAATTAGCCTTTTAAAGTAACATTTTTAAGACCTTAACTTTCAAACCTAAGAGTTGTAAATGTTGATTTATATTTTACATAGATTGTGGCGATTGTATAGATAAGTTATACTTATTTATACATATTACCTGCTTGGTTTTCTGACAGTTGAATATCACTTAAGAAATCCAATGCAATCGTTCGGATTGATTATACATATTTTATTATTTATAATATGTGTACTTATTTTGCAACTTAATCTGCTTTTGTTTAGTGGTGTATAGCTAAACTTGCTCTAACGTTTTGTTTTGTTTTAGGGAGAAGGAGACAGAGGCAGAGGAGAGGAGAGGAGAGGATGGAGAGCAGGGAGAGGATGGACAGACTCTTCTCTCTGCTGGAGACACTTGTTGACAAATGACATTTAAATTAATTGAAATAAATAATATATATAATGATGAATATATTGTGCATTTAATTTACATGAACTATAAATGAAAACTTAATTGATTTCAAGGTCCTGCCTGCCTGCTATATGTACTATCTAACGTTTACAAAAGTCACCTGTAATAGTTATCTTATTTATATAGCGAGGTGATGAAGGGGCTTCCGAAGACAGCGCCACTGTAACGCATGCGCACTTCTTATCTGATAATTATGACTTAGTATCTCATAATTTCGACTTTTTTAACTCATAATTATGACTTTCCATTGAGATTATTTTGTTTTTTACTGGCGGAAACAGGCTTCCATAGAATTGAGACACAGCAGACAGCTGTACTTCTTCTCCCTCTGTACTGAGGCAGACTGCAGCTACAGTGACTCTAGAGCAGTCTTTCTCAAAGAGTGGTCCGCGAATATATTGGTAAAATGTCACGTTTGAAATTAATTTATTATAAGTTCAAACTGTTTCTCAAACTGTTTAAAAATGACTAGTATATAGTGTAGCATAGATGTAGCCTAGTTACGCAGCTATGTGTAGAACTTAGATCGTAAAACGTTTTACGTTCTTACGTCATAAATGATCTGTGCGGTCAATTTGAGCGGTCAACTGACAAGATGGATCGATGGCTAAAGACAGGGTCAGTTAAAAGAAAATTAAATGAACAATCTGACGCGACAGGCAAGGTGCATCGTCCTGATGCAGGTGATTCAGCAGCTTCAAGTGCTTCAGCCGCAGCAACAAGTCATTTTGTGTCCGTTACTGAGTCCCAGGAGAGCGGTTCGCCGTGTAACCACCACCCGCCTGAAAGCTGTGAAACTCGGCTTGAACGTGGAAAGTCCAGCGCTAAAGTGAAAAGAAAATATCACAGCGACTACATAAGATTTGGAATTTTTTGGACTGGAGATTGTTGGGTTTTGAAGCCCAAAGGGCGCTGAGATATTCTTTCAATTGAATCCAGTAAACTTCTAGTTGATCAAGATACTTATTTATTTAAAGTGATGATGACAGCAATGTCAAAAAATACCCTCAGCCGAGGACACTTTCACACACCAAGTCCACAGTCCGAATCAATAAAGAGCCAGTTAGCTGTCTGTTGGTACAAGTGAAAGTGGTACAAAAACATCATAAACATTTAGCTATATTCTCTACAGAAGGGTGTCGTCGTCCCTCATTGGTCCATGTTGGCGCGGTTATGCCCCTTGGTGGGCCGTCTTGTATGTGGCGAGATGGAGGTGGACCTGAAACTCTTTGAAGAGAACCTACAGTGCTTCACATTCATAACTAAATAGTGCTCATTATACATTTGTGCAGAAATACATGTTGTGCAATAATACATTTTGATTGAGGTGTATGAGTACATGTGATAATCATTAAATGTGACACAATACAATCAGGAGTTTATTTACTTCTCAAATTCCCTCCGTACACACCATTTATGGTGTGTATATCATTCAGTAAATATAAAGCACCAATTGGTGCAAGAATACAGCATATGGTATGAAATAATACATTCTTAGTTGTTTGGTTTTTATTTCAATCAAAAACGTACCAGAATTAGACAACAATGACTATAAAATAGGGAATACCTCAATCAAATAACATATCTGAATTTAGAGAACAATGACTTATAAAAATAAGTATAAAAAATACCTTCGGTAATGTGACTTTGTCTTTGATAAAAAATACCTTTAGTAGCAGCCTTGTCTTTAATAAAGAATACCTTTAGTAACAGCTTTGTATTCTAGTATAAAAATCTCTTTTAGCTTCATTTTTTATAAAAACACTTTTAGTATAAGACTGTAAATTTCAGCACACTTATAACATTAATAAACAGTAGAAAAACAGTAAATCTCAGTATACCTGGAACATCAGTAAAAGACTGTAAATATAGGTAACTTGCAATGTCTATGTAAGACTGAGGTAGCTGTATTAAACTGTACCTACAGTGTGAGACTAACTACAGTAAAATCAGTAGCTGAGGCATGGCAGGAGTGATCATTTAGTGGAATTTATTCACACGAAAACATCTACCTGCAGGCTTTGTCTTTCCTCCTCTAAGAGGAACTCGCCTTCTCCGTGCATCAAAAACTGACCTGCTTCAGCTCTCTCTTTGGTCAGGGCGGTGGTGATCAGCTTAGTGGTTAGGGTGCGGATGCATGGGATGCAGCAACATCCACACAGGATTAGTATACCTATCATTATCGGTATGATCAACAGAACGCTCAACACCATCATCTTATACTGACCAAACCAACGCTCCATGGAGCTTGTGAAGTAATTCTCTACCCCACTGTTTGAGGCTAGCTCTTTGCTGAGTGCGCTGAGTCCTTCCAAGGCTCTGGTAATGGATCCATCAGGGGCTGTGTTATTTGGGATGAAAGTACAACACATAGATCCAAACAATTTGCAGACACCCCCTTTTTCAGCCAACAACATGTCTAATGCAATTCTGTTCTGATATGTCATCAGGCTAGTCTGCCCTAATTGCTCATGTACTCCAGTGAAAGCATCTACGGTGTTGTTTGCTAATCTCTGCTGGTTGTAATAAAGGTAATTAATCCAAGCTACATTTTTGTTGGCAGTCACTCGAACGAAAATGGACTCAAAACCCGCTGCAATTTCATTTCTAGCTTTGAATTCGTCAGGGACACCACGTGGTACTCCTATGGAGTCTATGTAAATTGTGGAGCTGAAACTTCCACTGGGAATAGTACGTTTACCTCGACTCAGGAGCTCATTCCCACTAGACCGACCGGAGAGTTCTTCAGCAGAGATTGGCAGGATGTAGAAAGGCATTACCAACTGTATCAATGCACAGGTACCTACCCAATCTGGCGGTAGGGCTGGATGCAAAGTGTTTGTACCACAATACCACCATACGTCAGCTCTGGCAAATTCCATGACAGACATCTTTGCTCCAAACAACATCCCTCCGTGGGAAACCCTTAGAGTGGAATTACACCATTTCAAATGTCCTACCTGAGTGCCTGCGCCACTGGTCTTGGTGATACACTCATAATCGCCGTCATAGGCCGAAAAATGAGGTGGAATGAAGTCAATTCTGGTCACTGGATACAACAGGGCCAGAATCAGAGAGTTCAGGGTGGAAAATTGTGATGACCACAGGGTTACAATTTGTCGGATGCCCATTACCGGGCAGAGTTCTTGGATCAGGATTAGGATTAGGTGGTTCTCTTTCACCACATTCACATGGGCTTCGTTTAATGATTCTCCATTTTTCAACCAAGGGGTGGTCTAGATTAATCCATCCGCCGTTTGAGTGTGCAAACACATCGGGATAATGACAGGGAGGCCTACACAGATACTTGGCTTTGTTGGAATCGCATTGTGTGTTCCATTTGAAGCCATTAGCAGACATCATGGTGTTTACATCAAATTCAAACGAGGTGATCTTGTCTCTCTCTACTGTAACGGTAATCCCACCGTCCTTAATATCTACGGCTTCGTTGTTTTTCATGCTTCTCATGCGTCTCACTCGTCGCGTTAGTATTGTGTTAGGGGGTGCAATCTCATTAGGGAATCGTTCAGTCACATCTTGGATTTGTTTAGTTGTCAGATTGTCTGATGTGTAGTAAGCTTCATTTGGGCAAAGATTAGCTACTCTATTGCTTGGTTCCTTACTTCCTACGCTCAGTGTCAAGGGGAGCATTATAACAATTGTGAGCAGTGCTAACCCAGCTATCATCCGAGGGTCTCCCCATGGAGAGATTTTCTGGTACACTATTACCTCCGCTTTTTTGTCTTTTATTGGTGGCATTTTTAACTGGTTTTATCTGCTATCTGCTCACTTAGACGGACAAACAAATAATTGTGACAAGTGAAACTTAGATTAATCTAAGGACAATTTATCCTCTGGTGCTGATTCTAGATTCACAAATCAATTAGTCAGTACTGTTTTGGTCCAGCAGGTTCAAATCTTGACTAACTTCTGCTAGAAGCGAGAAGGCGCCAGTGCAGGTACACAATGTGTGAGGTGGTGCCAATTAGCTCCTGTTTTACCTTTTACCCGGAGCGCGTGTGAAGTACGTTCTGTCACCTCCCACGGTCCAGTCCACCTAGGTTCAGACCACTTTCTTTTGTGGACCTTGACCCTTACCCAATCACCTGGTCCAACAGGAGTCTCTGGTGGTTCGTCAGGTTTTTCTGCTGCTGCTTCCACCTGTGTAGACAAAACTTCGATGATTTTAGCCAAAGCCTTGACATATTCATCTGCCTCAATCTGCCATAGATCTAATACAGGACCGTGCCCTCCTTCGCGTGGAGGGCCAGGCATTGGTTCTACCGGTTAACAGTTCATGTGGAGACAAATGTGTTTGACTGCTTTGTGAGGATCTCATTGACATGAGTGCCAAAGGTAGGGCATCTACCCACTTTAACTTGTTACCATAACATGCTTTAGCAAGTTTTCTTTTGAGTGTTTGATTAGCTCGTTCTACCAAACCCTGTGATGCCGGATGATATACTGACCCAAATTTGTGTGTTATGCCAAAATACTTTTCTACTTCTTCAAGCTTATGGCTCGTGAAGTGTGTCCCATTATCTGATCGTATGCAACGTGGAGCTCCATACCTTGGTATGAGTTCATTTTTTAACCATTTGATTACAGAATTGGCATCTTCTTTTTTGCAGGGAATTGCTTCAATCCACTTAGTGAAACGATCGACCATTACCAAAACATATCTGTACCCTCTTACCACATTTTCTGCTCCCATGTCTGTATAGTCAATACATATCTCTTTGAATGGTGCATCTGGCACTGGAAAACGACCCATAGGACACTTGTATGTTCTTTTATTGTTAAATTTACAACAGGTATCACATTCTGTTACAAAGTTTTCAACCATCTCCTTCATAAATGGGTGCCACCATTCTACCTCTATGTCCCTTGTTGTTCTTAGTTTTCCAACATGCGTGGGGCCATGGGCTTGTTTGATCAACAGGTGACATAGTTTAGCTGGTGCCACGAGTCTGCCATCATGAGCTCTCCAGATTCCTTCAGTCTTGGTGGCTCCCTTATGAGCCCATTGATTATGCTCATAGACTCCTGCTTGTGCTTGCATTTCTTTGATGCTCTCCAAAGTGAGTTGCTCTTGATTTTCACTGTTCAAACAAATCATTTGCTGAGTGTAGCCGCCTGCTACTTTAGCTGCCTTGTCTGCTGCATCATTTCCTTTTGCCACTGCTGTATCAGTTTTCTGATGACCTTTGCATTTCATTATAGCAACATGTGATGGCAGCAGTGCCGCTTTCAGTAGGGCTCTTAATGCTTCAGCATGTTTGACAGGATTTTTGGATGAAGTCAGGAAACCTCTTCTCATCCACTGGGGGCCGTCAATATGGACAGCGCCATATGCATAAGCAGAGTCTGTGTATACATTTATTCTCTGGCCTTCTCCGTGTTTCAATGCTTGTGTTAACGCGACTATTTCTGCAAGTTGTGGAGAGGCTGGCTGTGGAATGATGTGTGCTTCCAAAGTTTGTGTGTTTTCTCCACTTTGTTGCACTACAGCATAGGAAGCTACATTTCCTTCATCTCCTTTGTAGCAGCAGCCATCACTGTATATAATTTTATCTGGATTATTCAATGGTTCGGTTTCCAAATCTGATCTAATTTTAAGGTCTTGTTGTGAGACAAATGCACAGTCATGTGGGTCATGGTTTTCTGAATTCAGTCCTGTTGCCATGTTGATTGTCCCTGCCACATATGTGATGTGGGGCTTAGTTAGTGTTTCTTCTATCGTTACTTTTCTAACTGAAGAAAAAGTGAACGCTTGTGAGTTTAGAAACGGCACTACACCATGTGTAGTGTTTACTTTGAGAGGGTGGCACATTACCACGTGTGCAGTCTTTTGAATTGTCTTTGCTAGAGCAGCCAGGTGTCTTGTACAACCTGTTTGTCCTTGTTCGACATTGTCCAATTTTGAGCTGTGGTACATCAGTACATGTCTTTCTCCCCCTTTTTTCTGAAACAGGACTCCATTTACCATCCCTCCTGTTTCAGAAACATCCAAATGAAAATCATCATTGTAGTCTGGGGAGCATAGATGTGCAGCCTGTCCCAAGGCTTGTTTAGTCTTGGTGAAAGCTTCTTCGCCTTCTGTAGTCCAGATGAGCTCAGCAGTGAGGTTTCTGTTTCCTGCTTCTGAGAGCATGTCTCTGAGTGGTTGAGTCAGATTTCCATAATCTGGTACATGAGTCCTACTGTAACCCGTCAATCCAAGAAATGCCAACATGTGTTGTACTGTCTTTGGTTTTCCATGTGATAGGATTGAGGTCCTTTGTGCATTGGTTAGAGTCAGGCTGTTTGCAGAAATGAGTCTTCCCAAGAAAGTGACTGATCTTCTTGCAACTTGAGTTTTTTCTTTCTTGACTTTGTATCCTGCTTCTGCAAGTAGTGTAAGGAGATTTGCTGTGGCTTCCAGGATTCAGGATTCAGCACTAGTGCCTGCGAGCAGCAAATCATCAACCTACTGTATCAGAGTTACACCTGGTGGCAGTTGTAAGCTGCTTAAGTCTTTTTTCAGAGCTTGATTGAACAGTCCTGGGCTGTCTTTGTAGCCTTGTGGCATTCTGTTGTAGGTGTATTTCTGTCCTTTATATGTGAAAGAAAATATGTATTGTACTTCAGGGTCCAATGGTAGACAAAAGAAAGCATTAGCCAGATCTATGACTGTGAAGTATTTGTGTTCAGGATTGAGATTTTGAAGTGCCACATATGGGTCTGGAACAGGTATATTTTGTGACACTGTAGCAGAGTTGATTTTTCTTAGATCATGAACCATTCTCCAGCCTTTGTTGCCAGCTTTTGGGACTGGTAAAATGGGTGTGTTCCAGATGGAGTTTGAGTGTCTGATTACGCCAGCTTCTAGGAGTCCATTGATTGTTGCTCCTATTCCTTCAACCTGCTCTCTTTTTAGGTTATATTGCGGTAACCAACATGATGATTGTTCTGTTTTGAGAGTCACTGAGACCTCGTGATGAGGCACAAAACCTACATCATAGTCTCCAGTTGTCCACAAATATGATGGGATATCTTTGAGTGTTTCTTCTGTGTCAGGATGGTTGGTGTGTTCTCTTCCATGGTCTCTTTCCAATTCTTGTTCTTCCAAGATGCCAACATCCATACTGTGGTGAGTGATTTTCCACATCGTCTCATCTTCTGCTCTCCATACGCAGGCAATATTGGTTGGGAGCCAGTTGATTGACACGGCTCTCTTTATCATGGGACCTAAGGACCTTGCTTCAGATCCTACTGCCAATGCCAGTGTGATATGTGGCACTGCTTCAGCTGATAATGCATACCATTGCAGTTGTTCTTTAGTGAGAGCACAGAATGCAGCTACACCTTGAGGTCCCACGTAGATGTCCTTGACTTCTATTTGCTCCTTTGTCATGTTTCTTTCTTCCTCCCAGGCTTGTTGATACTCTTCGTCAGGTTGACGCAAGTAGTTATAGGTGCAGTGTAAAGGATCAAGTGGAGGTCCATATGGAGCTAATGTGTTGATCCAAGGCTTCCATTCCATGTAAGTCTTCTGGACTCCTGGAGTGTCTTGACCTTCTGTCAACAGGCGGCTCCAATACACTGTTGTGGTAGTTTCTTCATGTTTGGTGCCTTTTTCTTCTTCTTTTGCTTCCCTGATTACACAAATTGTCTCAGGTGCGGTCTGAGGTATGTTCTTGAAGAGTAGAAGGAGATGCATAGCTCTGGATTTTCTGTTTGCAGCTTTCAATGCGGCTGTCTTTACAGCTCCAAATCTTTGTTTTTCTCCTGTCTTCTCCCATGCTGCCATCTTTTGTTGATATTCGCCATTTTCAAATTCGTAAACTGCCCTTCTTTGGTCCTCACTTGGACCTGGTTGATCATCAGTTGGAAACAATCCTCTTTCTTGCCATGCGAGTAGTAGCTTTTCTGTCTTTGCTCGAACCTTCTTTCTTTCACTCGGTTTGGTGCAGGCATCCAATCGTTGGTACATTTGTTCTTTGTACTGTGCTGTGGACACAACCTTGACTTGCTTTGAGCTTTCAGATGGATCCATCATGTTGAAAATTTGAAATTCCTCAAATGTTGTTCAGTCAGTGGAGATACTCAAAATTCAAATAAATTGAGCGCAAAATGAAAATAAAAATTAGAAATAAAAAAATGTTTAAAGTTCAAAAATTAATTGAGCGAGAAATAAAATTAAAAGCAAAAAATGTTTACGTTTTAAATCTAAAATAGAAATAAAATCAAAAATTGTTTACGTTTTAAATCTAAAATAGAAATGAAATAAAAAAAAATGTTTACGTTTTAAATCTAAAATAGAAATGAAATAAAAAATGTTTATGTTTAAATCTGAAATAGAAAATAAAAATTGGAAGTGTAAATTTCCTAAGTTTAAATCTGGAATCAGAAATAAAAAGGAAACATGGAAATCAAAACCATAAAATGTAAATCTGAAATATAAGTATAATCAAAGGTAAATCAAAGGCAGGACTTATTCAAACTTTTTCTCTAATGGGCAATTTGTGACAATTATTATAATTATAACTCTTAGTAGTTATTTGAATTTTGGGTGTAAATTCAATTTTGTCCACCAGATGGAGTCATATGTCCACAACAAGAGGGTCAAAGTTCAATTTAAATGTACTCGGTCAAAGGTCAATGGTACCGGAAGACTACAAGTCGAATCAATGAAACTACAAATTTTCTTTTTTACTCCTTGTGGAGGACTTACAGAATTACAGAAACAGGAAATGGACTACAAGTCAAATCAATGAAACTACTAATTTTCTTGCGGCTTTGTCCCTTTGGAACTCCAAGTGGAGAACTTACTGTATTACAAAAACAGGAAATGGAATCGAATCAATGGAGCTACTGTTACAGCGAGCACACTCCGTCGTAGGAGTACATTCCCTGGAGCCGGAGCCTTGTATTCGTTACTTTTTATCAATACACAAACTCTTTGTTGTAATGCCCAACCCCAAATGTTATCAGCGTGAGACTCAAGGTTCTGTTTGTTCCGAGGTGCTTTCGAAAGTCGAACAGCTTCTTGGCGTTTTTACACGCTCGAGCTGCCGGCCCTGTTAAACACTTGTACCAACTAGTTCCTTCTGGTGAGACTTTTTTCAACTTTTAATAACACCAACACCTTCCCGTGATTCCCCTTTATCTATCGATAGTCAAACAGTCAGTTTGCATGGTTAAATCTTCCGCTACAAACGTAAATGTAACCCCAAACAAGCGTTAGCTCCACGTTAGCTTCAGGCGGGCGCCTGGAGCTGTATAGACGTTAGCTCTAAAATAGCTTGACTTTAACGCCTCAATTCATTCACTTACAAACAACATTGCTTTTCAACAACTCACACACACATTCATCAACATATAGTTTCCAAACCACACTCCATTGATACTCGTTCTATGCCGTTATCGTTGGATTAAATAGGGTTTTTATAGCCCCCGCTAAGAGAAGTTCACTCTTCTCTCACACAGCTGAATTCCGCGATCTTTTAAACCACTTCAAAATGCTTACTTACTTTAAACTATGTGTCTATGGTCGTCTACGGAAGATGAATAAATATATAGTGAGACAATGGGGAATTCGTCAACCTCCTCCACGCAGTCACATCAAAATATTCACTGTTAAGGCTCTCTCTTTTTAGCCAGAACAGGCCGCTTTGGTCTTTTCCTCCTGCAGACACCACCAGTCACTCAGACTGCGCTTTCTTCCCAAAGACTTGATATTTTTTAACTTTACACTATCAAATCGAGCGCTACTCGAAAACCTTATTTCTTAACCTTATTTCTTACCCTTATTTCTTACACCCTTGTCACTTTTTAAAACCTTTTCTGTGCACAGTTTCATATGGTATTTTTCAAAACTTTGTCACCATCACTTCATCAATATGCAAACAGCATGGATAGTATATTTTATGAGACAGCGTTCAGAGTGTGTTCTTTGACATTTACAAGTACTATTGTTCTACAATAAACTATTGCAATTTTGTTTATAACAGGTTTGCTCACCTTATCGTTTGTCAGGCCTGTTGTAAATATCATTGAACGCACTCCTCTGGCTTCTCTTCCAGTCGCCCTCGTGTTCAGAACTTTCAGATCATCACGTCACGGGGTCACCAGGTTTTGTTGGGTTTTGAAGCCCAAAGGGCGCTGAGATAGTCTTTCAATTGAATCCAGTAAACTTCTAGTTGATCAAGATACTTATTTATTTAAAGTGATGATGACAGCAATGTCAAAAAATACCCTCAGCCGAGGACACTTTCACACACCAAGTCCACAGTCCGAATCAATAAAGAGCCAGTTAGCTGTCTGTTGGTACAAGTGAAAGTGGTACAAAAACATCATAAACATTTTGCTATATTCTCTACAGAAGGGTGTCGTCGTCCCTCATTGGTCCATGTTGGCGCGGCTATGCCCCTTGGTGGGCCGTCTTGTATGTGGCGAGATGGAGGTGGACCTGAAACTCTTTGAAGAGAACCTACAGTGCTTCACATTCATAACTAAATAGTGCTCATTATACATTTGTGCAGAAATACATGTTGTGCAATAATACATTTTGATTGAGGTGGACGAGTACATGTGATAATCATTAAATGTGACACAATACAATCAGGAGTTTATTTACTTCTCAAGATGAAGAGGATCCCAATCCACACTGTGTTTTGTGCTACGAGTCGTTGGCGAACGAGGCTATGAAACCCGTCGAGCTCAAGCGACATTTTGAGAGCGAACACAAAGATTACTTTGGGAAACCTTTAAGTGTTTTTGAGAGAACGTGATGAACTCAAGAAATCAGCTTTTTTCACGGGGGGAAAATGTGAACGCTACAGAGGCATCATACAGGGTATCCCCTCTCATCGTAAAAACAGGTAAACCTCATTCGATAGGTGAGAATTGAGTCAAACCAGCTGCCAAGATCATGACTAATTTATTGTTTGGGGAGAAAGCAAGCGACGAAATTAACAGGGTCCCCCTCTCCAATGACACTGTCCAGCGGCGAATAACAGCCATGGCTGAACATGTGAATCACACGTTTACGCCAAAGCCAGTTTTTCACACGATGAGTCGACTGATATCGGGAATGAGGCAAATCTGCTGTGTTTTGTAAGGTACATTTATGCTATATTTAATAATTAACTTGTGTTTATTGTTAAATTCCTGTTAAACTTGGACCTGCAACCATAGTGTTACTGTATTTTATTTTTGAAAGTCCACAGCGGAAGTTTGTGTCGTACTAAATGTGGTGCATTTTGTGTATCTTGCTGAGGGTAAGTTCACTCTGACACTCAGTAATAAACTCAGTAATAAATGTAGTCTACGTTTCATTTGATGTGTACAGTCAGCATTTACCGTTGTTGGAAAAATATACCCACGAAGTCAGGATCAAAATCAAATAAGAGTTTTAATCAATATTCTTGCAAGAAAGAGCAGAGTTATACATAAAAAAAGATGTGCAAACTCTCACACGTAAGATTGTAAGACTGCTGTGTGCTGCTCAGAGGAGTGAATCCTCTGGTATTTATACTACATTCAAGTCAGGAGGTAGTTCAGGTCAGTCCCTCTTTTGTTTACACAACATGGTGGTTTGCAGGAGAGACAGATGGTCTTCTTATCTGGAGTTAAATCTCATATGAACGTAATGCTTGTAGAATCCGTAGTTGTATTTGTATTGTTGATTTAATGTGTGAAGGAGCGATATAGAGAAGGTCACATAAAGCTCATTATTAGGCTGTCATTTGTAATGTATTGTTGGAGTAGTAAGCAGGCCTATTGTTTTTGGATATTTGGGGAGTTAGGTGGTTCGTGATTGTTTCTTTATTGGTTAAGTGGTCCTTGGTCTGAAAGTTTGAGAAACACTGCTCTAGAGGAACAAGTGGTATTACAGTCTGGACGGAGCAGCTAGCTGTTAGCATGCTAACTTCAGTAGATATCTCTGCAACACAACACAGAGACGTATTTGACAAAACGTCACCATTGTTACCTCTTCACACTCTGTTGATAATGTTAGTTTAATGTTTTACGTTTAAATTCTGGCAGATCTTACACACTGAACCTTTAAAGAGTAACAGCAAGTTTCCAGAAAAAATAACCACAGCAGACTCCACCTTTACCAGCCGCCTGGTGGGTGGGGATACTTTACTATTACAACAATCTTCATCCTCATTACTGCTGTTGATTTAGAAAATCCACCCACTGCCTGTGTTCTGGTATAACTGGTGCACACACCCCTCTGATGAGTCAGAGAAAACCACACGCACGCACACACACACACACACACACACACACACACACACACACACACACACACACACACACACACACACACACACACACACACACACACACACACACACACTACTACGCTCCTATGGCTTGAGTGCCGCCCTGCCAGACAATGGCAGGAATGCAGAGAAAGAGATCTCTCTCTCTCTCTGTCTCTCTGTCTCTCTCTCAAAGAGATCTCTCTCTCTCTCTGATGTAACGAATGAAGAAAAGAAAAAAACAAATATATATTATTCTGTTCTTTGTATGTTGCATTTAAATTGGTTTGGCTTATTTGTAGCTAATTGTTGAATTCTAATTCTATTGTTTATGTATGTTGCACTTTTGTTTGGCTTATTTGAAGCTATTGTTTTGCATTTAAAGGATTGTACCTGTTTGCAGATGATGTACGTCTAAGATTCTTGTTGTTCGGAGTTGTATTCTCATGATTATTTGCACTTATTGTAAATCGCTTTGGACAAAAGCGTCAGCTAAATGAACTGTAATGTAATGTAACGTCAACACTGTTACCTCTTCACACTCTGTTGATAATGTTAGTTCATTGTTTTAATTTTTGAAGTTTAAATTCTGGCATATCTTACATATTGAACCTTTAAATCACAGAGGTACAATCACAGTTTATATAAAAAGTAAAACAAGATCAATTAAGATAAAAAGGGAAAAAAAATTAAAAAGCTGATCCCAGAATAAATGCAATATTCAATTGTAACATTTAATTGTGTAGATATTCTTATTAATTTTTTTATTATAGGCAATAATTGATCAGTAATCTCCACCTGCAGATTAAAAAACACAAATGTTAAAAATATGCCCCTGAACTTTGTAGATATGGTAATTGTCTTGTATGCTGATTCTTCATGTGCCATTAACACAGATCCTCTACTGCTCTCTAATGTCTGCAAAGGGTCAATCGTCTGTATGGAAATTATATTAGTTGATTATCATACATTAAATTAAATATTGTTATTATCATTGTGTTTTCCCTCAAACATTAAATGTGCTCCCCTTGTGCTAGAAACCCCTTAATAAAAAAAAAAGATTACCACAAGACTTTAGAGCTTCAAGCGTAACTTTAATTCTCCTTAATGTTGGTAACCAACAACACTAAGCAGCATTACATCCAAACACCATGGTGGAGGACGAATAAGAATCAAATACGCCTGAAAGTAAGATGAAGATGAATGTTTTTTTAAAGAACTTGAATAAAGTCAAACATTAACAAAAAACATGACAAAGTTATTGCTGCTCCCTCACTGCGAGTGGGACTCAGATTCCCCTCAAACAAAACCGCCTGTTTGCTATCCGGCTCCAAAATGGTGGAACGAGCTCCCCATTGATGTGAGGACAGCAGATGATCTTCACACCTTCCGTCGCAGACTGAAAACTTACCTGTTTCAACTGCACCTCGACGAATGAAAAGGGGTTGAATTTGTATTCTATTGTTTCTGTATTTTGCATTTTGGTTTGGCTTATTTGAAGCTATTGTTCTGCACTTAAATGATTTCACCTATTTGAAGCTACTTCTAAGATTCTTGCTGTTCGGAGCTTTATCCTCATGATTGTTTGAAGTCACATTGGACAAAAGCGTCAGCTAAATGAACTGTAATGTAAATATAATGTTATTACATAAATCATTGATTTTACATAATATCTGTTTAAGACTTCCATATAAATAAAAACATAATACAATAAAAACAAACAAGAATTTAGAATTTAGATTGGATGCTACATATGAAAATTAGTTTTTGAAAGATCAGCGGAAGTAAAAACTTGGTATGTATAATATTATTTCTGACTTGACCGTAGTGGAGCTGAACAAATAAATCTGACTCTGCTGTCTTCCGGTGGTCACATAGAACTGCAACACTTAAGATGCCTTCACATGATCAGCGTTTAACCGCTCTGCAAACCCCCCTCTTTGTTAGTTGCCTTCTTCCAGTTTTTGAATCCCAATTGTGAGTCAAATACAGTCTCTGTGCAATTAGGAGGACTAAAATGTCTTCAGGCGTAACAATACGCAGAGTCCGACCGTTTAGAATACTCAAGCCAGGGGTGAATGTTGTACCAGGCCGCCTTGAAACTCCTTCTTCTGTCCCCCATCAAGGTCCGTGGAAACAGTTTCAGATTTGGCTGCATCGGTGGGTCTTCTTTGAATTTGCTGATATCTGTGGAGAAAGACAAACCAAAATATATATCTTACATAAAAGAGGGACATGTCAGGTGTCTGTTTGTAGGCGTCTGTCCGTACATACCCCCAAAATCTAGAACACTGACATCACAACTGAAATAACATTTTAGAACACCCTCACAATATAACTCTGACATGATCTATGTGTATTATTACTACACACTTCTACAAGGACATACCATATAAAGTATAATTACACTGCTTTAGAAGCAGCCACATGTTTTTTCAACCTCACAAACCTGATGGTCCAATGCTTGTAGATGCACATGGATCTTCTGTCTGCGTCTCACACTCTGCTTGTATGTCACCCTCAGCCTCACTCTCTGGATCTTCATCTGTCTTTCTTCCCTGCTCTGTGCCCTCACTTTGGAAACCAATCTCTTCAAAGATCAAATCCTCTGGCTCTCTTTCTGTAGCGCTCTCAACTTCTGGACGTTTCCTCCTCAGCTTTTTCAACACCTGGATCATCTGGCTCTGTCTCAATGTCTGCCTCATCATTTTTGTTTTTCTTTTGGGGGCAGAAATAGGACATAATGTCCTTTTTTCTCTTCATGGTGAACTATGGATGTCACAGTCTGCTCCAGTACTTCCACACCTCGCCTCCTTCTCACCTCACCAGCCAGCCACTCCCACCTCATCACCTCACCTTGGGCTCAGGCTGCTGCCAATTAATCAAGCCCTTATTTAAGCCTCTCCCAGGCGCTCACTCAGTGCCAGATTGTTCTCCACTCAAGTCAGACTCTCCAGAGATTACCCCCGGACTGATTTCCTGTTACCTGACCCTGCCTGTCGCCGAACTACCTGCCTCGTCAAATCCCCGGAATACCCACCAGCCTTCTGTCCCCGACCTCGAGCTCAGTTCCTCAGCTCTGAACCTGGGTTACTTATGTCTGAGTAAGACCCTCTGCTGTGTGAAATTATCATTTTGCATTAGGTCTCTGCATGTGTCCTGGGATTTCCTGTACCTGCCTGTTCCGGTAAATAAACCTGTGTATCTACAATTCCTGGTTTCCTGTGTGTTGCATTTGGGTCCTTACACTCCCCGTGACAATGGACAACAAATAATGGAGAGGAACATATAACACTTAAGGAACCCAAAATATAAATAACGTTCTATCGATTTGTATTGGTGTAGCCTTTGCACTTATTTAAAAACTAAAACGTTACAACTACATCTAGCAAAACCGATGGAAACTAGTTATTAGGGATGGGCACAAGTAGTTAATTCCAAGGTCGAGGGCTCGCATTAATACCTTCTAAATCTATTTTTAGAACGCAACAAATCTGTCTGCAGGAATAAGGATGCACAGCAATATTGCCTACTTAATGCTTATTCTCAATCAAATCAGACAGTTACCATATGATAACAATTAATTTTTTTACTACTTCAACACTTTTTCACCAAAAAAGTAAGCCGGGTCACAATTTCCTTTACATGTAGCCTAGAGGTAACGGTTATATAAAAAAAACGTAGCCTACATCAAAAAAACTAAAATCTGAGTACCCTTGTTCACCAATGGACTTCATTTGAAGCGAGTACTACTCGAGGAATAAATTACTAACGCTCATCCTTACTAATAATATATGGCTAGCTAGCAAGCCATCAACTCAGGCTAACGTTAATGTCTGGCTGGCTGCTATTAAGTGAACTAACAGTCAACATTTCTTGACCTGAAGTCTTACCTTGTAACAGTCACACAAATAAAATAGTTTTGCTCACCTTTAATTCTTCGTGGTTCTTGCTTCTTCCTCTAGTCAGATAATTGGTAGGTTGGAATCGTTTGCGATTCAGCCATGTGTCAGCCAGCAAGCCTTAGGCCCCCCCTAGAACCGCCACTGGCCCCTCTTGGCCCCCCCCAGAACCGCCACTGTTCCGACGAGGCGGAAGCCGTTGGCGTTTAAAGTTCAAATAAATTAAACTTTGACCTCGATTGCCGCTGACGTTTTAAAGCGAAACCAATGAGAACAGCTGTATAAAGCGGCACAGGCAAACAGTGAAGGTAACCATATAAACAAAACTAACTAGCTGTCTTCACCGCAAGCTCTACCTCGCGCAGTCGAAGAGAACACTTCCTATCGTGTGACTGTGAAGGCAGCTTAATATAGCAGCCTACACACTGTGCCAATACAATGGTAATCAATACCAATATGTCGGTGATTCTTCAACTACGGACCATTTTGGTCTGGAACTTTTTAGAAAAAATTTAATATATTTAGAGAAATGTTTCAATATGTTTATATTTCTACATCCTGTGTATTAACACTTCCTGATAGTGGCTATGCTGAATTTGAGTCAGAGGAAATCATAATTTCCATCACACCACAAAAATGTGTTTTAAAAGAAAAAATATTTAATTAATAGTACTTATAACTGCACAATTTTCCAAACTACAAAACATTTTTAATGTGATTGTCAATTTGTATGCATTTTTAGTTAAAATATGTGTTGTGATGGGGATGACATTGTGTGACAGAAATGACTGCATGTGTTGGAAATGACAGGTCACAAAAACATTTTTAAACAATGTTCAGTCTTATTGTCCCCGACACAAAACACATTTTTAAGGGAAGAACTTCATAATCTAAACTTTAACCTATTAAGCAGATAAAATCATATGGCTGAAAGGTGCTGAAACCTACAAGCAAGTTGCAAATGTTGCACTTACTATTTAGCGCAAAATAGTCCCTGATTCATTCTCTCTGGTGGTTCGCTGTCGGTGAATAGTAATTGCAGATATATTTTTGAACAGCTACCCCACTGACATTTAATTTAACATACATTATTTTCACTGATATGAGCCATAACACTCAAACGGTCTTTTCCATCACAATAATCAAAGTGATGGAGATGACTGTTTTGGAAATGACGTTTTGACACATTTTAAAGAAAATCTCATGATATGTTAGAATGCTAACGTCGTCTTTAGAGATAGCATTAAATAAACACAAAATAGACAATACCAAATGTTGTTTTTCTTATTATTTCTAAATGTAAAGGATATATGAGCTATTTGCAAAGGACAGCCAATAAACATATTTTCGATTGATCAAATATTGACCTTGATTTTATCTTATATGACTTCCCTTCATGGAGCTGTCTTTGTGCTGTAGCCTGTGCTCTCCTGTCACATGACTATGGCTGTGATCACCAAGTTTAAAAACTTTTTTAAAAACTCACCAAATTCACATTTTACATGGTGTGGTGACAGGTGTTTTGACATATTTTGAATGTATGAGATCAACAAATTATGATTTAATTTTTGTATGTTCCTTTTGGTGTTAGGTGAGTGTCACAAAAATAAAAAATAGGAAAAGTGTTTTTATTTTTCTTATTTCTGCCAGGGACACAACAATGACAATAGTTGAAGAATGACCCATGTATGGATTGTTGTTAGTGTAGTTATTACAAATAACACCAGTTACATCAGTAGCCTATTGGTTTAGTAGTGTATCGTGTCAGAGTTGTTTAATGAAACGTTTTCTTTTCTGGAGCTCATGCAATCATATCTACTCCATGTAGAAATGTGTGTTTACTGCCGTCCAGTGGTTACAGGGAGGAACCGCATCAAGGCTGGAAATGTCAAGTTAGACATGATAGCATAGTGACACTTCCGGTCAGTACTTTCAAAAATAAAACTCAATACAACTGATGCATTACAAATAAAACGCAACTTGCTAGACACCAAATTGTCACAAGACATTTTTATCCGACCAAAATGTTAAAAATTAATTTTCATGTACTGAAAACACTTTGACAGGATTACATTTGTAAGACGAAAACACGGACAACACCCAACTGGACACGTGGTAGCGACCTATCAATCTTAAGGTAACCACGCCCTAAAGTATACGCTGCTTTATTTTCCATTTTACTCTAAATGCGACCATAATCATGCTGTATTGAAGAAGACTTGAAACTAGAGATTGAGACCATAAGGTCATTAGGAAAATGTTTACTGAGATAATAAATCAAGTGAGAAGTCGGGGCAATTTCTCATAGACTTCTATACAATCTGACTTTTTTTGCAGCTAGTGGAGTCGCACAGAGAATGCAAGTTTAAGGCACGTCCACACTTTCACTTTACAGACCCGGAGGTTGCCGTCTGCGGTTAACATCACAGAAGTCCCTCTCACACAAGTAACATTAGTATAAAGACATTAACATGTAGAATGCTTGTTTAACATTAAAATATAGCCTACCAGTTAAACAGTGGCACTTTTAGGTGCAAACATTGGTGGAGCAACAACAAGTTCCTTGTATTAATCATGCTATTAGGGCTATTCCATTTAATATAGCAAACAAAAAACTAACAAATATGGGTTTTTTTTAACTTCATGGGAGCACGCGGATAGAAAGAAAAAAATAGTTTTTGGAAAGCATATTTTAATTTCATAAGTACATTTGAATGAATTTGAAAACATGTCAGGAAAGAAACAAACTTGAGCTTAGAGTGAAAAAACAAACAACAGTGATGATGGGTGTTTTAATTAATTAATTAGTTTCTATTTTTTATTTTAAAATCTCAGCCATGGACACTTTTAAAGTGGGTGTTTTAAATGTGAACGGAGCCAGAGTTTTTAAAAAAAGTGGTAGCCACCCTAGCTCTTCGGTCGTCAGCTTTATCCTTTTCTGCTTTCATCCTTCCTATCTTGGTAGGTTTTCCAGCTGCAATCCATTTCTTATACATGTCGCCATATTCTCCATTTTCATAACTTATCACCTTTTGTCTGTCTTCCGCTGATATACCAGGTTGATCATCTGCTGGAATCAATCCTCTATCTTGCCAATCTTGCAACAAGGCGAGGGAATATGTTACCACTTTATCTAGATAATCTTTAACTGTTAGACTAGAAAGCCATTTCGGCAAACTTTTGCTTGAAGTGTGCCACTGTCCCTGTAGTTGGGACTGGAGTCGGATTTGTTGCTGCCATTGTGTTTTAAGTTCAATTATATGTCCAGCAGAGTGTGCCACAAATCACAGCCTAGTGTAATGTATTTTTCTCACCACTAGGTGCAAAGATTCTGCCTATGTGGTGCGTTTAGCGGTCTTATCCTCTAGGGATGTTTTCCAAATGCTGGTGTGCTTTTGTCAAATCCTTCAACTTTCAAATGTTCGTGTGCTCTTTGTCAAATCTTTCAATTTTTCCAATGATAGTGTGCTTGTGTCTCTTTCTAGATATTTCTCAATTCAGGATGCATGCATTACTTTGTTTTAACTTTCTCAATATTTTCTTAGTTAAATTATTCACTCTATTTGCCACAACTTCTCTAATTCATACTATTTCACTCTATTTCTCCCACCCCGTGTATTTTGCAGGCAGGTTCAAACAATTGCATATAGTTTTTATGCTTTGGTCATGTGATCAGGCTTCTACTCACTTTCATGAGCGGATCACAGAGCAATTCATAAACTTTTTATTCAACCGTTTCTGTTAAACCTGATTTTCTATATAATCCTCCCACACTTTGTACAAAATCACTAACTTTGGCCAATTCAGTCGATATGGAGTTCACCCGAGTGACTGATCTTTGGAATATTTTTACAGAAGCTTGTGTTATCACCATAAGGTTTCCACTTCTGATCCAATATTCTGACACCAAAGTTTTAAAACACACTGCTTAGAGCACTCTGTGAACTCTCAACAATACTTCACAACACTTTAATATTCAACACTTTATAGAGCCACCTTGTGCACTCTCATACAACACTTTCCTTTCCATTGTAATTTGTATTGTTGTAATGTTTTACTTTATTTTATTGCTGTCCTTGTAAAGCATTTTATTTTGAAAAGTGCTGTATGAATAAAGTTTGTTATAATTTACACTTATCCACATATAACAATTGGTATTTTTGTATCGTCAAAGACAAATGTTAATGCATGCTTTCTGATATACTTGTCTACCACAAATTAAAAATATTTGTTTATGTTATATTTTATCTCCGCTATTACCTGAAGCTGTTTTTATTTTGTTACAATACACTTTCATTGATTAATAAGTATTTCTGATCATTTTTTTTATTTATTCTAAAATTCACTTAAATGTACAACACAACCTTTACTTAATGTAGTAATGGATGACTTTTTATTCATTTGATTCTTACTGGATTTAATGCATTTATATATCACTTTTCCAATCTTTACGATCACTCAAAGCGCTTTACAACACGTCAGCATTCACACATCCATACAGAGTCAGAGGCTACCATACATAGAAAGTGCCAAATGCTCATCAGTAGTGATAAACATCCACACACACTCATATGTGCACATAGGGAGCAATTTAGGGTTCAGTATCTTTTCCAAGGACACTTCGACATGTTGACCGCAGGGGCCAGGGATCGAACCGCTGACCACTGTCGACCACTCTACCTCCTGAGACGCACCTGATGATGTTGTATTCTTTATTTAAATTTTTCAAACTGCTTAATGCTGCTATATGAAAACACTGAGCTGCAGAGAAATTGTACTTGATAGCACCCTGTTTTGGTTGCAGACACATGTTAGATGTGAATACACTAATTAATAACTGGTCAGTGATTGACTTATTTCTTTCAACCTATTTTCATTCTGCACTGTGGTTCATGGTCACAGCTAACTCTCCTGTGTAGGGAGCCAATACTGTATGACAAGTGTTACCCCTCAAAGCCACCGTGAATAAAAGTGATAGGCCCCACAGGTTTGTACGGATTGTGTAACATCATGCAGTAATAGTGTGAGCTGTGTTATCTTTACCAGTTTCTGTTTAAAATTACAGTTTAAAAAAACAAGGCTTAGCAAAAATAAATAAAGGACATTAAGAAAATAGACGCATAGCAATACAAAAAGACAAAATATACACATAATACATACATTGTTTATTTTAAACCTTACTTGTTTTTACACCTTGAGCAAAAAAGTTGCCCACTGCCCTCTACTGATCATGGTGAGGACTTCTAACACTAAACGCAATAACGTCAGTAGGCCAAATTATTAATATCAATATGTGTAGATCAGTGTGATTATTATAAATAACATCGCCACTGAAAAAACATTTTCTAGATCAAGTAGGATATGATAATACTAAAATACAAAATTGGGTTAAGCTTTTCAAAAATAATATTGAATCAATTTATACTTGCTGAATTAAAACAAAAATAAATGAACAAGAAATAATCATGTTAATTATGAAGTGGTCACAGTTACTGACATCAAATCAACATAAATAAGTGCTACTAATAACTTATTATTAATAACTTATAATAATAATAACATTATTATTCAATAATAGTAATTACTCTTATTCTTATTCTTATTATCATAAGTATTGAATTGACAGTTGTCATGAGTTTTAGTTCCCTAATGTGGTCACAGAGAAGAACTGCAACACCACATAAAGTACTGTAAACACAGTGTTTTTTATTAGCATAATCATTAAAAATATCAAAATGCAAAATACATTTTTGGTGTGAATTTGATAACATAAGTATTGGTGTAAAATCATGTCTGTGTTGACTGCTGCCATCCAGTGAGAAACTACACCAACATCTGTCAAAGAAAGACATGATAGCACACACCCACTTCCGTTTAATACGTTCAAAAATAAATCTAATTGCTCGAACTCAAGCAATTACTACTGAACAAACAGAAATTAAATTATTTTATTTTATTTTATCTTGCAGTCATAGTTAGAGACTACAACTACAGATTATTTAGTAGGAATAATATAGATTTTTGTTGTATTCGTACATTAAAAAACAACATATTTACAATGTATCATAAACTTCCCACGGCTAATGAAAGCATCATTCCTCCCCTATGTCTGCCCTGCTAACGTCAGCCGGAACCAGGAAATGTGCAGCTTGTTGTGAGTTGTCGCGGTGGCTTTACTGTTCCTGGTTCCTTCTTCCTTCTAGCTCAAATGGCGAGCTCCACGGGACCGGGTCGGAGAGGGACGGGACTCTTGTACTCGGCGCTGTTGCTGCTGGTGCTGACAGGGTTAAGCGTCCCGGTCGGTACCGTGTCCGAACCGGGGAAATGGATCCTGAACCTCAACAGCGTGAGTTTCTTGTTGGCGTCTTGACACACTGGATGTTGTTTTAGTGTTCTAGCTGATAGTTTCACAGGTGAAACAGGTTGGAGAGGAAGCTGCATGTAGTGGTTCAGTGGAGCTAAAACACTGAAACATTTAAACAACGTTTGCTAGATAATTATATAAGTCAGGCAGTGGTACATTTATCCTACTCAACGTAGCTATAACTAAGTAGCCCACTGCTAAGTAGTACTTGTAGTTTACTTGAATGTTTCCATTTCCTGCTACTTTATACTTCTACTCCACTACATATCAGAGGCAAACATTGTACTTTTCACTCCACTACATTTATGTGATAATTTAGGTTACTTTCCATATTCAGATTGACAATACAATTATAATCAACATTATTATTGATTCACAAGGTAATATTTACAAGCTACCCAACATCAAATCAAATCAAATCAAATTTATTTGTATAGCCCAATATCACAAATTATACATTTGTCTCAGTGTGCTTTACAGACTGTACAGGTTATGACACCCTCTGTCTTTAGACCCTCGCATCGCACAAGGAAAAACTTCCTAAAAGAAACCCCATAATTAAAGGGGAAAAATGGAAGAAACCTCAGGGAGAGCAACTGAGGAGGGATCCCTCTCCCAGGACGGACAGACGTGTAATAGATGTCGTGTGTACAGGATAAACAACATAGTACAAATACAACATTTGACAGAAATTATGTTGTGTTGAAAAAAAAAAAGAAATAGAAAGTATGGATGAATCCAGGAAAATGTCAATAAGGCTTCCCGGTGTCCAGCAGGACCAGGTCAGCAGGCGCAGCCACGATTCATGATCCTGACATAAACTTTATCAGTGGCAACCTGCCACATGAAAGACAGACACTCCGGGGATGATGAGTTAGTAACATACATTTACATAAATGCATACAGATAGAGAGGGAGAAGAAGAGCGAGGGAGGGGAGGAGAGAGGAAGAGAAGGAAGAGAGCAGGGAGCAGCATAACTAGGGGCTGATCCAGGGCAAACCTGAGCCAGCCCTAACTATAAGCTTTATCAAAAAGGAAAGTCTTTAGCCTACTCTTAAATGTGGAGAGTGTGTCTGCCTCCCGAACACAAACTGGAAGCTGGTTCCACTGGAGAGGAGCTTGATAGCTGAAGGCTCTGGCTCCCATTGTAGTCTTAGAGACTCTAGGAACTACAAGTAACCCTGCAGTCTGGGAGCGGAATGCTCTAGTTGGTTTATAAGGTACTATGAGATCTTTAAGATATGCTGGATTCTGACCATTAATTGATTTGTAAGTCAGGAGAAGGATTTTGAATTCTATTCTGTATTTTACCGGAAGCCAGTGCAGTGCAGCTAATACAGGAGTATTGTATGAATGAATATAAATTAGCCCGATATTTACCAGCTGCAATATTAAAGTGTTGAACATATTAATGCATCGATAGTTATAATCCAACAATACAATGTTCATTGTTCTGAAACGGGCCATTCTGCAAAATGGGTACTTTCACCTTTGGTACTTTAAGTATATTTGGATGCTAATACTTTTGTACGTTAACTGAAGTAATATTTTAGTTGCATGCCTTGTAACAGAGTATTTCTACACTGTGTTATTGCTAACTTTACTTAAGTCAAAGATCTGAGTACTTCTTCCACCACTGGATGTGTGTCATGATGTGTGCCGATTTATGAGAATGTATTGATCTGTTGTAGTTGTTGCATGTGGATGAGAAATTAAACTGGCAATACCTTTTTTAGGGGAAAAAGTAGTTCAGAGTAAAATGTCACTATAGAATTGTGTAATTAGTGTTTAAAAGTTCAACTTTTGACCACTAATAATAATAATAATAATAATTAAAGCGATGAACAGGTCCTCGCACATCCACACGTGTCAGATTATCAATTATGTATTGCATCGAGTTTGATGTGCTGGAAAATTACATACAGTATATCTCAAAAGTGAGTACACCCTTTAGATTTTTGCAAATATTCTGTTATATCCTTTCAGGGGATAACATTATCCTACTGAAACTTTAATATAACTTAAAGTAGTCAGTGTGCTGCTTGAATAACAGTATAGATTGATTGTCCTTTGAAAATTACTCAGTACACAGCTGTTAATGTCTAAACAGCTGGCAACAAAAGTGAGTACACCCCATAGTGAACATGTCCTAATTGTGCCCAATGATGTTGTTTTCCCGCCCTGGTGTCATGTGACTCGTTAGTGTTACAAGGATTCAGGTGTAATTGATAAGCAGGGCTGTTAAATTTGGTGTTTTGGGCACAATTCTCTCTGAATGCTGGACAACATGGCACCTCATGGCAAGGAACTCTCTGAGCGGCTGAAAAAAAGGATTATTGCGCTTCACAAAGATGGCCTTGGCTATAAGAAGATTGCCAACACCATGAAAATGAGTTGCAGCACAGTGGCTAAGATCATACAGCGGTTTTCCAGGACAGGTTCCACTCGGAACAGGCCTCGCCAGGGTCGACCAAAGAAGTTGAGTCCACGTGCTCAGCGTCATATCCAGAGGTTGGTTTCCAAAAATAGACGTGCGAGTGCTTCCAGCATTGCTGCAGAGGTTGCAGAAGTGGGATGTCAGCCTGTCAGTGCCCAGACCATACGCCGCACACTGCATCAAATCGGTTTGTATGGCCGTCGCCCCAGACAGAAGCCCCTTCTGAAACCGATGCATAAGAAAGCCCGCAAACAGTTTGCTGAAGACAATGAATCCAAGAACATGAGTTACTGGAACCATGTCCTGTGGTCTGATGAGACCAAAATAAACCTGTTTGGGTCAGATGGTGTCCGGCGTGTGTGGCGGCACCCTGGTGAGGAGTACCAAGACAAATGTGTTTTGCCTACAGTCAAGCATGGTGGTGGCAGCATCATGGTCTGGGGCTGCATGAGTGCTGCCGGCACTGGGGAGCAGCATTTCATTGAGGGACACATGAATTGGGCCGTAGGGCAGTTTTCCAACATGATAATGACCCTAAACACACCTCCAAGATGATAACGGCCTTGCTGAAGAAGCTGAAGGTTAAGGTGATGGACTGGCCAAGTATGTCTCCAGACCTAAACCCAATTGAGCACATGTGGGGCATCCTCAAGAGGAAGGTGGAGGAGTGCAAGGTGTCCAACATCCGTGCGCTCCGTGATGTCGTCGTGGAGGAGTGGAAGAAGATTCCAGAAGCAACCTGTGCAGCTCTGGTGAATTCCATGCCCAGGAGGGTTAAAGCAGTGCTAGATAACAATGGTGGTCACACAAAATATTGACACTTTGGGCACAATTAGGACATGTTCACTATGGGGTGTACTCACTTTTGTTGCCAGCTGTTTAGACATTAACAGCTGTGTACTGAGTAATTTTCAAAGGACAATAAATCTATACTGTTATTCAAGCAGCACACTGACTACTTTAAGTTATATCAAAGTTTCAGTAGGATAATGTTATCCCCTGAAAGGATATAACAGAATATTTGCAAAAATCTAAAGGGTGTACTCACTTTTGAGATATACTGTACCTGCGATTCTTGCACTACTTGCTGTGTCCACGATATGGTGCTAGAGAACACGCACTTAAAAAAAACATTGTTTTGCTATAGCACATATATCATGTGTAGAACACACAATTGCATTTTCAGGTAAATCAGATGATGTTTGTTACATAAGGCTGACTTCCTGTTGCCAACAGGGGGCGATATGACTGAGTCAATATTTGCATGTTGATGTCTTCAGGCCGCAACTTTTATCAAGCACAAGACATTTGGAACAGATTGGAGAATGTATGCTCAAGTGGATGCTGCTGTTTTATTGTGAATAGTGCAAACTGGCCGGCACACCACAGTGAGGGCGTTCCATGTAAACAACATTTTTTACGAAGTGTGACTGTGATGGGGGCCGATTAGACTATGTACATGGGAGTCTCCACATGATTTATATACCTACCAAATTTCATATGTCTCCGTGAAATTTAAATGTGGGGTCTTTTTACGTTAAAAGTCCAATTTTTCACGCCCAAGCCCATGACCCACGTCAGAGCTTTTGAGCATCCCAAGCCCCTAAAATGCGTTCTAAGACTAATAATAATAATAATAATAATAATAATAATAATACTAATAATTCTACCAGTTCCAATATGTCCTTTGCTCTAACTTTGTCTCGGGCCCTAATAATATTAATATGAATATGAATATACCTACAATTTCAATAGGGTCCTTCAACCCTGACGTTGTCAGAGCTCGGACCCTAATAATCACCATCAACATTATGAAGTTGAAACAATTTGTTGCCTAATTGATTCCTTGATCGACAGAAAAATAACCTGCAGCTATTTTGATAATTGACCAATTGTTTGCCTTTTTTAAAAATAAAATGGCAAACTTTATTAAGTTATTTGGCCATACAGGGCCGTGCAATGAGAACTACTCACTCTCTTTTTAAAATACACACCAGCAAATAATCTAATAATATTTGCTTCATCTTTTTCTCCTCAAACTAAAAGTCTGACGATACTGAAACACTCTTTCTTTCCTACCACAATAAACTCTGTCTCATTTCCTCCACTCATGGTAAACATTTTTTTCAACAATGATCTCAGTAACTGTTCTTTGTGTGTTTGTCTTGAGAGGCGTGTTCATGTGTAAACAATAAGTCAACTGGAATGGCACTGGGACAGCTCAGACCAACGGCAACGCTAGTGCATTCACCTGTTCCTCAGATGTCCCATTTCCTGAGTTGGGAAGTCGTTTTCTCAACTTCGATGTGTTCATGAGTTTTGAGTCGTGATGTGGAAAAAACATGGATGCTGCAAAGAAGATGTGATGTATTTTATTGCTCAGAGCGTTTAAAAAAACACGTTGATATGTCATTCATGGGAATTTTACCAGTCAGGGAACTAGTTATTCCATATCCACGTCAATGCAGCACAAATGCCCTATCTTGTGTGGTGGCCTAGTGGTACAGCTTCCAAACAGAACACCAGAAGGTTGTGAGTTCAATACCAGGGCTCTCACCATTGTGCCCCTGAGGAAGGTACTTAACCCTGAGTTGCTCTATGGAGACTGTCCCTGTAGTTAGTTACTGTTAGTCTCTCTGGATAAGAGCATCTGCTAAATGAGCTGGAATGGTCTCTAGTTTTATTAGCATTCAACTAGAGCTTCCAATAGGCTTTGATAGGAGTGAAGTATTGATGCATGCTTGCAAATAAATTAGTATTACCCCTGCCAAGAAGGTTATGTTTTTGGTTTTGTTTGTTGGATTTGTCAGTCACCGGACGGATACACACACTATTTGTTTTTGCTCTCTGTTCTAACCTACTAACCTGTTACAGTAAAGTGTTCGGATTCCACTGCTCTGTCCAGTGGTAGATAACACCAATATAGTTTAGAATATGGACCGAAAAAGCCCAGAGAAATACTTCAGTTCTTTTAGAAGGTCACTCATCACAACAGCAGCTCAATTGCAGAAGAATTTCTCTTTTTAAACTGTTTCATTTTGGGTTTTTTTCAAGGCTCCAAAAGGTCAAACCAGGGCTTCACAAGTCTGTAAAATAAACATAATTTTGTGTTGCAGACTCACAGAATTGTACTTTTTCATAATTCCTAGTCAGTTTTAATTCTTTCATTGAGTGTTTTCAACAGAAGATTAACAAAGATTACGTTTAATCATCACTCATGTGTGAGGTGACATAATGCATTAAGCATTAAAAGCTTTCAGACGCAAAGATTATTTTTACCAGAAGAAGTCTCATCAGCTGTTTGTGTGTTTTTTCCAGGAAACTCTGAAGAAGGAGAACTTCTTCATCTTCACTAAAACTCTGTTCAACAGCAGCTTCATCCAGCTCAAACGTAAGTATACCCTTCTGATGACAACAGTTCCCTTTTGCCATTTATTTTTGATGTATTTAAAGGAGCAGTTTGACATTTTGGAAAACTCTCTTGTTAACGTCAGATGAGAAGATAAATGTCAGTTTCATGTCTGAGTCCAGAACAGAGATACATTCAGTGTGTGTTTAGCAACGCTTAGCACAAAGACTGGAAGCAGGGAGATGACAACTTTTTTTTCTCTGTGTGTGTGTGGTCAGTGGTGGCAGAGACCTGTAACTCGTCATCACCCGTCAAGTTCGACGTGTCCTGGTATCTGAGGAACTCTCACTGCTACAATGAATTCCTTAGCCTGAACTGTGAGACGCACTATTTTTTACTGTACTCTAATCTACTGTTCTTTAATCTACTGTACTGTCCTTTAATGTACTGTACTCTACGGCCCTCTAATCTACTGTACTCTACTGACCTCTAATCTACTGTACTGTACTCTAATCTACTGTACTCTGCTGACCTCTAATCTACTGTACTGTACTCTAATCTACTGTACTCTGCGGACCTCTACTGTACTGTACTCTAATCTACTGACCTCTAATCTACTGTAATCTACTGTACTCTAATCTACTGTACCTTACTGACCTCTAATCTACTGTACTGTACTCTAATCTACTGTACTCCACTGACCTCTACTGTACTGTACTCTACTGACCTCGAATCTACTGTACTCTAATCTACTGTACTTTACTGACCTCTAATCTACTGTACTGTACTCTAATCTACTGTACTCCACTGACCTCTACTGTACTGTACTCTACTGACCTCGAATCTACTGTACTCTAATCTACTGTACTTTACTGACCTCTAATCTACTGTACTGTACTCTAATCTACTGTACTGTACTCTAATCTACTGTACTCTACTGACCTCTAATCTACTGTACTCTACTGACCTCTACTGTACTCTAATCTACTGTACTCTACTGACCTCTAATCTACTGTACTCTAATCTACTGTACTCTACTGACTTTTAATCTACTGTACTCTACGGTCCTCTAATCTACTGTTTACGATTGTTTATATTTAGGCCAAAGCATATAAGGCCTATTGTTTCTATATTGTGAAATAAGTGTGTAGGACAAAGTACCGATAAAGTACAGTGTTTCATTCACATTCCCTCCTCCTGCACACAGGAGTGAACTACGCACCAGCACTGAGTTTAATGCAGTGATTATCAATACATTAGGACATATATCATTTTGAATTCCCATAATCACTGTTAAATCTCTGTTATTTACTCATTATTGATCTGACATTCCTTCAATCCTACTTATACTTATATGCTGCTTTTTGTTGTTCATATTTTTTTTTAATGTTTGTTTTTCTCCAGGCCACATGGTCAAAAGAGTACTTCAATTCGAAGGTGGTAAAACAAGAAGGAGGAAGTGGATATTATGTTTTTCACCGATATCCTACCATCACCTGTCAGCCACACATGGTGAGACGCACACAGTAAATACATTGACACAAAGTGCAAACAAATAAGTAATAAAGTGAGTGTGTGTTGTGATTTGTTTTTTTAAAAGTGTTTTTGTTTTACGACATAGTTTCACCTGGATGAATTTAAGATGAAAACACGACTGACAGAATTGCCGCGAAAGGTGAGACACTTTCTGCTTCTGTCTCTCTACCTGTCTGTCTCAATCAGAGCTGCACAAAGAAGCAAATGGCAGCACAAGTTTACCAATCACAACTAATGTATGTCAGCTGCTGTGTAATTTTAATACAAGCCGCTTTAATGCTCAACTGTAAACACCTGAGATTGAGTGTTCTCAGAGGTGAAATCCAGCATTATTTTCTTTCCTACAGGAGTCTGCAGGTGATTTTGTTGTCTTTCCAAACGCTGCAGGCTTTTCTGTGATAATCCTCATTCATAGCTAGGGTTGGGTACCGTTTGGATTTGAACGATTTCAGTTCCGATTTCCATTCTGCTTATCGATTTCAGTTCTCATTGGTTCCTGTTTTTGATTCTTTAAAGGGGTTGAAAGAGGTCACATGTTTATTTCACAGGTAAAAAAAGTTATTTATGAAAAGCTTTACACAAATGTATTCACATTTCACTTCATATGGTTTATGGAACCTGTACATTAATTGCATACAGTTTAATGTGGTTGCTGTTAATAAATAATATGATTCATTAATGATCTGTTCATTACTTTTTCATTCCGAAGTTGGTTCTGATTGGTGCAATTTGAGTTATTACAATTTCCCCTGGTCTCCCCTACTGTTACACTGAAACAGTGACACAGACAGGATCCAACATACAGTAAATACAATCAGCCAGTTGGATTAGACCCGATAGTCACTGCTCACAAAAGTAAAACTAATAAAAATGTAATTAAATAACTTTCCATACTTTTACAAGTCTATCACAGTCCCGTACTGTACTAACATTTGGATTTGGTTCTTATTTGAAACCGAGTTTGTGCCACTGCTTCTTGGGTTTTGAAGTAAGTCTACGCACACGTTCACGGTAGCAACACTAACATCTGAGTGCAAATGCTCCCATGAAAATGTTATGGTGTAAATAAAGTCAAAGCCCCATTAATATGTATCTTGTCTACCGATCTATCTTTCCATGTTTGTATGTTACGCTCTGCAGAGAGCTGCATGTTGGGCCAAACTCCGCCGAAGAGCGTTAACTTTATCCAAACACACTCGTCCTTTCAGCTCGTGCAGTTCGGCATGTTTCGTGCAGTAATGACGCTTGAGATAATTTTTCATCAACGCAAGTACGTCCGCACAAACTAGGCACACTGGCCTTTTACTTCCACAAAGAAATAATCGTTCGTCCATTTCTCCTGGAAAGTGCGACATTCCACATCCACCTTTCTCTGTTTTACACTCGTCACGCTGCGTTCACTGATGTCAATGACCGTCTTGTTTAATATTGAAGTTTTTTGACATGACGTGACCACGTGTTGTGTTCAAGGACCCTGACCTTGCCAGGAAAAACGGTCAGTCGCCCGTTTTATTCTATTGCTGTCTAGATTTTTTGGGGTTTTTTTCTAGTCTTTTTTGCGTGTGCTTATGAATTACCTCGAGGGCCGGATCAAATGGTCTCGCGGGCCGGAGGTGGAAGGAGAAGGAGAGGTGGTGAAATAAGTCTAATTATTTAAATAAATATTGCAGCCCGAGTAAGCAGCAGAAGTATGAAGAGCATTTGATATTTAATATAACTAACTAACATTGCCGTTGTAGTTTTCTTTTCTTTGAGCATCTTATTATCACAAAGTATGTTAAACATATTTTCCTTTTTCTGCTTGTTTTTCAGCTGAACACAGAGACAAAGACTTCAGGCACGAGGAGGAGGAGAGAGGAGGAGCCTCCAAAACCAAAGGTGTGCACAATGCACAGCATAACCGAAAGTAGAACTTGCAGTAAAGAAAATAATACTTCCATTATCGTAGAACATGACGTTCATAGGGTAGAACACATACCAGAACATGGAGCAGAACCAACATTAGAAGCTGCAGTAGAACATTAATGTAACACATACAGTATGTCTGCTCTGCAGAATAAATAGCGGTGCGTTATAAAGAAAGTGGGTTTAAATTCACTATGCTGCTCATGCCGCTGCTTCTTACGGTACAGATCAACATGCACGGTGTTTAACACACACACACACACACTTCCTCATTTCTGCCACGGACAGGCGCCTTTTTTTGTGACCTGACCTGTAATGTGAAAGAAAACATACAGAGACGTCCCATAGTGGCCGTTAGCGGACGTGACCGCGTTGTTGTGTGGATTTTGATGCACGTCTATTTGCAGTTTTACGACTTAGAAGAGACGCTAACCAAAGTCTATCCAGGCGGACCGGGTTGTCGCAGTTTTCTACAGAACCATTGATCCAAATAACTTGCGCAGCACTGCAACACGTCTTCAGCAACACGCACGCCATTTGTGAAGTAGATCAGTCCAACGGTTGGCAAGATTATCGGAATTTAGATACACACACGTATGCACACACAGAGACGTCTGTCATTACAGAATGTTGATGATTATATGGCCCATAGAATAATGAATAGATGGGAAATAACCTTACTTCCATAGTTCTGGAGTGGGCTTAAATGTAACACTTTAAAGTTTCATTTAATCTTTTTACTTTTCGCAATCCATATGAACTGGTTCGTCTGTTACTCGCATTATTTCCTTCTTCCAACAGTGGTGAAAGGAGCAAATGCAATTGTTGAGTTTTCATGAAAACGAAATGATGTCTGGTGTGTTACCTGCCTGCCAAACCAGACACACAAGGCCAAATTGCCGCCTAAGTTACCGTATGACCTGTTGCTGTCGAGTCATGCAGCATTAAATGGCTTATGTTAGACTGAGTCTGGCTACGTTAAATGAGCTCATAATAGAATCCTACAGTAGAACATGCAGAGTTCAGGTCTCTCTTATAGTCCGAGACAGTTCATAGATTAAGTCCTTTTTATGACGAGAATCCATGTTTTTTTAAATTTATTTAAATTGTTGAATTATTAAACGTTTGAGCATGTTTGACTCACTGATTGTACTGCTCTCTATCCCTCAGGCTGCTGTAGTACAGAAGAAAGGTGCTTCGGCTGAAACGGGAAAAGATGCCGTTCCTCCTAAAGAGGTCAGTCCGGTTTGTCCGGTTGGGTAAGATAAACCTGTTTATTACAGCAGGCTGCAAGAGGAGCTTGTGATTGGGGAGGTTTCTGGTTTTACTTCCAGGATACATACTAGGTGTGGTATCACAGAACAAAATCAAACGCAAAACCAGGACGCCCAAGCTGCAATTTCATGTCAGTTGACATTTTTGCTCCAGTCATAGGCATAGGTTTCAGATGGGGGACACTGGGGACACTGGGGACACGTCACCAATATTTAGAATGCTAAACCAAAGGACTTTTAAACCAAAAGGCATCACTCTAGTCTAGTCTAGGAGTGGGCCACTTTGGATTTATAATAATCTGAGATTTCGAGAATTAAATCATAATAGAATAGGTGGCTCCATGTCATGTGAATGTTTTAGCAGTCACTGACGGTCCATTGGCTACTGTAGCCTAAAGTTAATTAGACTTTCCTCTGGCCGGCAGCTGTCTCTGCGTCCCCCTCGCTTGTAGACAGCTTTGCTCTGTTTAGGGACCATCTCCCTCCTGCAGAATGCGTCCCACTGAAAAGCTTGGGGAAGCGGCCGTGAGCTGCACTTTATCGGAGGCGGTGAAGTTAACATTTGTGTGGACAATAAGGGTTAATGAGTTGGTTTCGGTTTTCCACCTCCACTTTGTCTCATCCAGAGAGTCCCGGTTGTGTGTGTCAGACGGTCTGAAAGGAATACTACTGTATCAGCACAACAATAACGCCATGCACAGCAGACTGTAGGACACGTAGATTTTTGTTTTGACTTGAAATATGATGACTTTATTGTCTTTAAATCACAACTTTATTCTTATAATATTACGTCTTTTTTTGACCTACAAAATATTACAACTTTATTTTCAAAATCTTGGAGGGCATTGTTTTGAATTGAAAAATGGTGTTGAGAAAAGATGATCTACAGGAAAATAATTATTTTAAGCAATACCAAATGCCTGAGAGCCTGCTTTACATTTTTATATTTTGAATTGTCACCTGCTGCCTGACTTTTGTGGTTTGCTTTACATGAATAAAGACATTTCCACCATAAATCTGTGTAGGCAAATGCACCAGAATTCAGGAAAGTGTTTGATACTGAAATGTTCCAAGGGGAGGTACCCCAGACACCCCCAATTGATATTTGTTGTCTGCTGCTTATCCTGCTCCTCCTATCTGGCTCCGTTCAACATGGCAGTTATCTTCATCTTCTCTCCCTCCAGGAAAAAAATGTATATACTGTACATACTGACCACCTTTTTAAATACAAAATAAGCACCCTGCATGCCACAAGCGCCAAGAGACCGATTTTCATTTTCAAAACTCCTCTGTCTTTGTTGCTCAGGTGGCTGCTCCTGCTCACTTCGATGCGGTGGCTGAGAGCTGGGAGGACGGACCCTACATGTTCATCCTGCATATCGAAGAGAAGAACCGGGCTCCTGACGGCGCTAACCCCCCCACACCCTGGAGTCTACAGCGTCAGTAGCACACACGCACACGCAAACCAGATTCTACATTTATTTGCACCAGACATATTTTTTATACTATTGTTTTTTATGGATGTTGTCATTGTGATGCATTTTTGCATCCAAACGAAATACTTGTATTGTATACATTTAAAATGATATTTTATTCAACTTTAATACTATAAAATAGAGCTGCTTATTGCACACTTACCCTACATTAAGCCAACATTACTCAACTTTATTTATTTGGCACATTTCATACAAACATGCAAACTAAAGTTCTTCAGATTAAAAACGGCATAGACACAAAAATAAATAAAAACAAAAATAGATAACTATATATACAATTTTGCAAGACTGAACATTTCAACAAAATTAAATATAATTTAGTAAAATTTAATAAATTTAGGGATAAAAAATAATGTAAAAACCAATGATTGAAATTTAAAAACTAAGGCTATAACATTACTTCAAATTAAAAGTCAGATCAAATAGATAGCTCTTAAATTACCTTCTATAAATATCGAGAGTGCTCTCTATTCTAATATCTATAGGCAGTGAGCTCCACAGTTTACAGTTTCATGGGACTCGTATGGAAGATTGAAAAAAAAAAGCGATGGAGGACCTCAGTGGTCTGGCTGTTTTTATAAAATGAAAAAAGATCTTTGATGTAGGGTAGAGCTAGGTTGTTTAAAACTTTGTAAAAGTAAAATAACTCAACAATTCTAAAGGATACAGGTAGCCAGTGCAGTGTCTTAAGCAGTGGGGTGATGGCATCCATTTTCCCCCTTTCAGTTTAGACAAAATTCTGAACTAGCTTTTTAGGTAATCCAGTAAAAAGGGAATTACTATAGTCCAAAGGGCTTGTAATATTAAACGAGTATTTCAGAATCTTACATTAACATTTGTGATGAGATTTAGTTTGACCAATGAATGCATTTACATTATATACAAGTACATTATATACATGTATTGCATTTGGCTGTTGCTTAAAACTCTGTGCTTCAAGTGTTTTAAGGAAGCACAATAGGGCAGTGTGAAAGTTGTCATATATTAACAAGAGAAACAAACTAACTCGATAAAAATGGATCAACCGATGCCAGAATCAGCCCTTATCCAGATCTTACAAATCCGCTCTGGACCTTCTTAAAGGGACAGTTTACTCACTTCTTACCTGTAGTCCTGTTTATCAATCTAAATAATTTTGGTGTGAGTAGCTGAGTGTTGGAGATATCAGCCGTAGAGATGTCTGCCTTCTCTTCAATATGGTGATGCAGATTTGAAAAACTCAACATCAATGTCTCTTTCCAGAAATCACAAGACCCAATTACTCAAGATAATAGTCCTTGTTGTACACCCACCCATCGTCCAGCAGTAGATGCACACTTCCTTCTGCGCGTTGATATAGTTGATGGGTGTAGATGGGTAGAAAGAAATTGGTTCTTACATGAAACTGTTCACTACAAGGTATTTGAATTATCTTGAATAACAGGGTAGCAAGAGGCAACTTAACTAAATAGCTTACAGTTCTGCTCGTACTTATCTCTGCAAAATGACGTGAACAAAGAGCTGATCTTAATTAAGTTTCTCCAGTCATGGTTCAGATATTAAAATGTATGAACACACTATGGTACAATAATTCACTCTGTTGTTTTATGGCTTCTTTTCACAGTCTTCAATGCCTTGCATTGACATTGTCTAAATATTGTCTAAGGGTTTTTTCATTAAAGAAATCCAGTGCCATGTTCTGACATCTTTTATTTATTTAATTACTTTCCCTGATGTTTTTAGTTATTTTTTTGCGGCGGTATTGTTTCAGTATCTGTATCAGTTTTGAGATACTTTAGGCAGGTACCGTATCGTAGTCATAATGTTTTGGTTAGTGACAACACTACTACAAATAGAGGAAAACATGTATTTTTGAGATACGGCTGAACTGTCACTTTAAGAGGTTTTTAAATTATGTGGCATGAGTAGCTGCTGTGTTCCCTTAGTTTGGAGTTTGAATGTAGAAAACTAGTAACCTGTCAATCTGATGATCTGTTTGTTTGTGTTTGCAGTGCAGATCAGCATGAAGGGTTCTTATGACTACATATCAGCCACTGAATGGCCTAATATGGTGGTAAGACACACACACGCACACACACAAAACAATCGGCAGCACAACTATGCTGTGAACGGGCCAGAGTGGGGAGATTCAGATGAACACGAGATAGTCAGCAGGATAATGAAGGAATAAGAGTGAAACGAGGGAACTCTTGCATTGAAACAGATGCGAGAAAAATCAAGAAAATTATAACTAAGCTTAAGGAAAGAAGTGGTTTAACGTTGGTTGAGGAAAATTAGTTTAAGGTAATAATCAGATTTAACGAAAAGAATAGAATGCACCCTATGAACCCAGTGATGTTTTTGAGAGATGGGAATCTGATGATCATTATGTAGAAATGTAGTTCAGAGAGAGGACATATGAAAGAGATAGGACATTATAGAGTGGCCTTTTATTGTGACCAGTCTAAGGCACACCTGTGCAGTAATCATGCTATCTAATCAGCATCTTGATGTGCCACACCTGTGAGGTGGATGGATTATCTCAGCAAAGGAGAAGTGCTCACTAACACAGATTTAAACACATTTGTGAACAATGTTTGAGAGAAATAGGCCTTTTGTGTACACAGAAAGTCTTAGATCTTTGTTTCAGCTCATGAAAAATGGGAGCAAAAACAAAAGTGTTGCGTTTATATTTTTGGTCAGTGTAAGTAATGAAATGGGAGGTACGTATTCAACAGGTCAGAGTGCAAAACAAGACCACGTTTGCAGAAGCTGTCAAGATGGTGAGCCAGAGGAGAGAGAGAGAGAGATACAGGAGACACGCACATAAGGAACAGCCTAAAGAGGGTAAAGTGTGGGTTGACTTAAAGAAAGTAGCTTTCATAGCAGTCATAAATCATAAAGCATAAATGCTACAATGGAAACAAAATCAAAGACGGACAGAATACAAATAATAGTAAAAGCAGCAGCAAATCATCTAAACATTAATGAACTAAAATGGGAGGAGGTGAGAAATGACCTCAGTGCTCAGACAAGCCAAGACTCATCAGGGGGTGGGTTAGTAATATCATGTTTCTTCTTTTTCAATGGATTGCAAGAAGTTTACAAGAGCTTAAAACATTTATTAGCTGTGTCTCTATAGATTGTGTGCATGTGACGTCACGCTTACGTCCCAACCCGTAAGTCAGCCATGTTGGATGATATACACAACCAAGACTGCGGCCATTCACGTGTGAGTTGCTGCAACGCTTCGTAATTTTCTTTGTATTTAAACGTCTATGATTGAAAGAAAATGTCAATCGTGCTCATGCTAAAGCTATGTTTTCAATGTTTACATTAAACATTTGTGCTTATGATATACCCGAACACTGTAAGACCTTACTTCTCCATATCGCTGACTGGTAAATACGGCACTTTCTTTACATGTGATGCCATTTGCTCTTTTCTTCTGTGCATGTTTTTGTTTGGCTTATTCTTGAGACTACTTCACTTGCGAAAAGCAAAGCACCAATGTGAGAACATGCTTCGCTTACTCCAGCCATACAATCACAGTGTGCGAGGATAACATCGCCGCTCTTCTCCCTCACAAACCACGGCTTGAGCGGTGTATCTCGAGCTCTTTGAGAATGATTTACACGGGCATGGACGAGCACCCTGTCATCTTTCAATCTTTGATAAGAAGACTACCAACCCAGCCAGAAACAAAGAAATTATAAGCATCTAAGCTCTTGTATGCCTTCATTTGTGCGTTGGTTGCCCACGACGTTTGTAGCACAAGGTAGTTCACAATATCCGGATATTCAATCGGCGGTAATGAATCTAAATCCTCAATATAATCCGACGGCTTTTAGCGCATACGGGTCACGGCCGCAAATTTGGACCTTTTCCTCTGAATCTTGCCTTTGCAGAGGACTCCAGAGAGTCACAATACTTTGAAGAAGTCGAGTTGTAATGCTGTTGTTGTTCGCTTTAGACGCCATTGTTGATTTGTATATCATCCAACATGGCGTCGCACGCATACGTCACACAGTTTTGTCACGTGTTTGACACTATCTATTCAGGGGCTGCAGCCTTCATCGGCTGCATTTGTAGACCTATTACGTCACAGCGGCCGCGACAGGGTCCCTTTTCGGAGACACCTTCAAATGCAGCCGACAAATGCAGCCTTCTTTTGCCGGATTACATCTGATGTATCCTTCAGGGCCTCAGGTATCCCAAGATTCATTGCGCGCCCATATAAGTTTTTTCTGACGAAAAAGGATTTAAGTTATGGGACGTTAGCGGCGATGCTAGTTAAGCTAGCTGCTAGGAGCTGCTGTGCGATGCTGTGCGATGCTGCTTGGCTGCCGGCATCCGATCCTAAATTCGCCTTTGAAAGTAGAGACCTTAACTTTCAAAGCTAAGAGTTGTAAATGTTGATTTATATTTTACATAGATTTAGATTGTGGCGATTGTATAGATAATTTATACTTCATAGGTCTGCTTGGTTTTCTGTCCAGTGCAATCATTCGGATTGATTATACATATTTTATTATTTATAATATGTGTACTTATTTTGCAACTTAATCTGCTTTTGTTTAGTGGTGTATAGCTAAACCTGCTCTAACATTTTGTTTTAGGGAGAAGGAGACAGAGGCAGAGGAGAAGGAGAGGATGGAGAGCAGGGAGAGGATGGACAGACTCTTCTCTCTGCTGGAGACACTTGTTGACAAATTAAATTTAAATTAATTGAAATAAATAATATATATAATGATGAATATATTGTGCATTTAATTTACATGAACTATAAATTAAAAGTATTGAAAACTTAATTGATTTCAAGGTTCAAGAAGGATTTATTTTGTACATATGATTTATTCATTTAGAAAAGGGATTATTTAATTTAGAACATTACCTATCAATGAATGGAAATGAATGATCCAACAAAGAAAAAAGATTGAATGATTATTATAAACAAACATATTATAAAACAATATAACATTTACAGTATATACAGATAAAGTTACTGATGGACTTGGTCGTCTCATTTCGTAGACTGCAAAAATCGAGTGTAGATTGATGAGGGAAAAAATTAATTTAAACAATTTCAGCATAATGCTGTAACATACCAAAATGTGAAAGAATTGAAGGGGTCTGAATACTTTCTGAACGCACTGTACATACACCAAACTCTCCAGTTTCATTGCTCTCTATATTCTGAAGCGTTTTACAGACTGCTTTGTTCACATGTCATTCAGAGCCTGATTTATAGAGTATTTTATTATTAAAAAATGGACAGTATTTTCAAATTTATGAAGTGATACAAAGAGATTTCCAAAAGTCCTTCTGTGAAAACCTTTGACTCTAATATGTCAACAAAATTAAACAAGAATGCTGAACCTGGCATGTTCACATTTCTGTTCTGGAAATGTATGTAAAATAGCAAAAAGTAAGTTAATGCCTCATTGCCGTATTTAAACATAACTTAATGGAAAACCTATTCACCCGTCTCCCCGTTTGTGTAAATTGCAAATAACAATAACACTGAAAATGCAGGCTTCATAAAAATATACTAATTAAATATTCATTTATTTAAAAAGGTTAAATGGACCTCATGGTCACTCTAAATTTCACTTTTCCTTAACCTGCCACTGGACGTGCCGCATGTTGAGACTCACAGCAGTGACAATAACCCACGTCTAGCCGTCTGTAAAGTGCGTGGTGACGATAATTCCCAACTGTCAGTTGAAATCGGCAGCATACTGTCAGGCTAAATCTCTGGGATTATGTTATTACAGCCGTAATGCCAGAGTAGTCTCTCTCACACACACACACACACACACACACACACACACACACACACACACACTTTGTGTATGACAGACGTTTTAAGGGACACAGTGGGGTCAGTTTTGACGATGTGTTGGAGTGTAAATGAACAGCGATGAAATCCAGGCTAATGCAGAGCTTCCTCACACAACAGAAAGCAGCTTTGAATAGCAGATGGAGAATATGTTGGGATAATGATATCGTCTGAGTGGTTACTGTCGTCTTTAGATTTGTCTTTCATTGGGTTACAGCTGAGGTCAAACACACGGAAAGATGGATTACATGTCAGGATTATAACGTAAAGACACCAGTTGCTAAATACACAGCATACACCTACATGTACTGCGCAGAAATACCAGGCTTTGGTCTTTATACTTTGATTAAATTAAATTGTGAGGAGTAAAGTACTGACTGCAGCAAAGTGTTCATTAGATCAGATTAGATGATGTAAAGATTGAGAAGAAACAGACGTCAACATGGCGTGTGTTTTGTATTAATAAATTAGAAGTGTGTATTTCCCTTTAAATGGCCATCAAACTGCAGACGAATTTACTAATAGCGTCCTTCAGAGAGAACATTCATTGACTTTGTAGGTGTGTGTTAGGGCTGGGTATTAGTCCTTGGTAACGGTAAAGTACAGATCGAAATAATCCAGTACCAAGTAGTATCGAAACTCCTCCGGTCAAATGATACCTGCATTGGATCCTTTTTGTACCCAGATATAGAAAACAATTGCACACTACTGCAGCAGCTGAAACCCATATCATCTTTGGTGAAGGCAAGCATAGTATACATTATATATTAATAATCTGAACACTTTCAAAAATGTTTTTGTGTAAAAAATAATTTAGAGATGGACAGGAGTGGTGGTGGCCACTGAATGCTTTTATTCACATGATGGGTATTGAAAAAAACCTCAATTGGTATCTGTATCACTTTAAGGCGGTCAACTAACACACATCAGACATAAAAAAATAAAGCTGATTATTTACTTTCCAAGTTTTTATTATTAACCTTTGTTTTACTTACAAACCAAACACTCACTTCATTTAATCAAGGTCTCTTTGGACACATCAAATAGATGCTGCTGTGATATAAAGACAACATATAGAGACATAAAGAGTTTCTCCACCATTGATACACAATCAACAGTTAGTCTTTTAGATTGCAGCAAACATAATCACAAAGGCTTTAAATAAGTAATAATACACTAACGTAACTAGAAAGACTAGAAAGTAAGGAAACAGATGTTTAATTCTTAAAAGCATTTTCATTACTTTTCCATTTTCATCTAAATGTAATAGCCCTATAAACAAATACTGCTCTGTGGGCACACTGTGGCAGATCTTTGGATATATATATATATATATATATATATATATATATATATATATATATATATATATATATATATATATATATATATATATATATATATATATATATATATATATATATATATATATATATATATATATATATATATATATATATATATATATATATATATATATATATATATATATATATATTTTGAATATGGAAAAAACACAAAAAGACTCAAATGCTGACACTCCCACAGTCTGTACGTAGACAGTGACACTTTTCAGTTGCTCCGCACTCCTGCACATTTGATTTAAATGAAACGATACTAAAAGTCAACATGTCTTATCTAAGGCGTTATCTAAACGGTGTTTTAGGGGACTGAAAACTGAGCTTTTGTAAAACTCTGGCCAGGGTGAAGATCAAAAACTCAGTTTCAGTGATTCTGTGTAGACAGGGAAACAACGTTAGCGCCGTTATCTCCTTTGTGAGCCGTTACTAATGAGGCGACATGTAGTGCTACAGCGGCATAAATACAAGTGTTTGGTTGAGTGCACAGGATTTTTCTTTTAAAACAAGAGGACAAACTCTGTTTACGTGTGTGTGTGTGTGTGTGTGTGTGTGTGTGTGTGTGTGTGTGTGTGTGTGTGTGTGTGTGTGTGTGTGTGTGTGTGTGTGTGTGTGTGTGTGTGTAGATGCAGTAACTGGCAATGTTTATGTGATCAAGTAAATAAACAGAAATTTGCGTGAACAAAGTTTTGTTTCTGTTTACGGGGAGGATAGATATTTAAGGCCCTGTCACACATATCCGTATGGCAGAAACATATGCTAGCTTATATGAAAATTTGTTAGAGTCCAAATACGTCCAACTTTTCATCGGATCGGAAAAGTGAACATATACAGATACACATGTCTAACCTATTGATAGAGTATCACTTACTTATACCAAATGTATCAGACGAATAAAATATGGTGTATACAAAATATCGGCAACACGCTGGTGTACGTAGATATAAGGTAAGGTATAAGTAGTAGTCGTTAAGAGCAGGCGGTGTTACGCTGGGGTGCGTTGTTGAATGCTGATGTTTTGAGCATGTTCAAAATTACCGGACGTACCCAACTTGTGCATCATAAGTTATGCAGCCGTTACACATAAGTTACGTTACGTTAGACATACGTGAATATGGAATACGTATGTGAATACTTACCTACGTAAATACCTACATGACTACGTTAGAGGTACGTTAGATATAGGCTACGTCGGCTGACTGTGAACCCTACTGCCAATTTATTGATGCCGAGTGGATAACCTATTCCTACCCTATGTTAAGATTATGCCTGACGACGGAGTAACTTATTAAACGTGTTTCTACAGTACAGCTAGCGTTCAGCATTCTAGCCGCTCTCCAGCATCAGCATGACTTGAACCAGATGGCACTTTTCCAGCTCTGTTGGCAAGACGCTCTGATACGTTTTAAATAAGTAAGTGATACGCTATCAATATGTTTCACATACGTATAATAATTTGTTATGTATTCGTTATGTATACGTTAGCTACAACACCGCTGTGGAAAAGTTGGACGTATTTGGACTCTTGAGCTTGAATTTTGAGCTACTTTTCATATACGCCGGCATATGTTTCTGCCATACAGAGCTATGTGACAGGGCCGTATGTCTGGCGTGTTTGCCGTGTCGTCTGCGTCCTTCAAACGATCACAACTTACCCTTAATTTATATCAACCTATTGCCGATATTTCGTATACGCCAGCATACAGATATGTGTGACAGGGCCTTTAGATATAAAAGTTGAATGGCATGCCTTGGTGGGTTTGTCTGAGAGGGTTCCCACTTTAAAAATTTGTTTAAATGTTTTTGAATTTTCTGACGACATTCCAGGGAAAATTCGTAAAATGCAATCTCTGGGAAGTGAAATCCAAAAGCACACCCTAAATAACCACTTATTGCCATAGGTGCCGCCAAAGAGAATAGGGACGCAACTAACAATTATTTTGATAATCGATTATCTGTAGATTATTACTACGATTAATCGATTATTAATCGGATGAAAAGAAAAAAAAGCTAAATTTGATTATTTCCAGTGTTCTATTCAAAAAACTAAACGTATTCCTCATCTTCTTGTACAATGCTCCTTTTCTACAATAAACACATGTAATTAAATAAATGGACACTGGGGAGGACATTTAGCGTGTTAGCATGGTCAAATGTGCTTACTGGCACTAAATACAGATTAGAGCTGAAGCTAATGGGAACGTGGCTACAGTGGTATCTGTGGGCACCACAGGGACGGTCTGCGCTGGCTCTGCTAACAGTTTACTCTGGCTTTTAAAACTGTGAGGAAGCCACACAAGTTGTCTTAACACACATCATCACCAAGAAGGATGTAAAGCAGGGGTGGGGAACCTTTTTCCTATCAAGGGCTATTTTTTTTTTTACAACATCCTTCGAGGGCCGTACTAATTATTGAACTCATAACCTCTGCATTCTTTTAAGACACAGCCCATTCATTTCACCTTTCTTTCATGCTGTGCAAAAAAGCATTTTTTTATCGATGTATCTTCTGTTTTATCAGAAATCAGAATCCTTTATTAGTCCCACAACGGGGAAATGTATCTTGTCACAGCAAAAGAACATATGAAGTAAAAAGGCAGTACACAATAATTAAAGAGAATAAAAGTACCAATAAGAAATAATCGTTCGTCCATTTCCCCTGTAAAGTGCGACATTCCACATCCAGCTTTCTCTTGTTTACTCTCGCCACGCTGCGTTCACTGATGTCAACGACCGTCTCGTTTAATATTGAAGTTTGACATGACGTGACCACGTGATGACACGTTCCGCTCGTGTTGTGTTCAAGGACCCTGACCTTTGCCAGGAAAAACAGTCAGTCACCCGTTTAAAATATTGTCGTCTAGTTTTTTTTTGCTAGTGGATTTTATTTGCGTGCGTTTTACGAATTACCTTGAGGGCCGGATCAAACGGTCTCGCGGGCCGTATACGGCCTCCGGGCCGTATAGGCCGGAGGTTCCCCACACCTGATGTAAAGAGACGTGAACTGCGAACAGTGAAACCAGTGGAGCATTTCATCTAATGACATCAAAGATGTTCTCTAACTGATGCAGTAAATATGTCAAATTTCTTGCAAATTTTCTTTACACAGACGGAAAGAAAAAGTAAAACAATAAAATAATTTTCATATGCAGGTCTGTGTGAAATAATCCAAATGTGAACAGTTTTAATGGTTCAAATTGCACTGAAACAAATCTGAAACAATAACAATCCAAAACAACTTTTGATGACAAACTTCACAACT
>NC_041367.1:25090417-25123286 GCF_900634415.1 Cottoperca gobio | reverse complement strand
CCGTAGTTTCTGCCAATCTGTTGGGTTTCCCCATGCCATCCAGATAAATCTTTTGCCTCGGATTTCCCTGTGCCAACCGGGATCATCAACCAACCAAAGCCTCTCTTTCTTGAGAAAAATTAAAATTAAGTAATAGACTTAAACACTGTATCTGCAATAAACAGTGAAGGGTAAGCTGCTTTGCACACTGAAAAAAGTTGAACTACAGCAAAGTGCGACCAGGCGTGCGGAACCATACTAGAGGGTGACAAGACGTCCAAGGCCGCACAGAAGGTTGGCGACGAAAGAGGAGCCCCTCTGGAGGACAAAGTAGGTGGCAAAACCCTTCTGGAGGACTAAGGCTGAGGCGGGACCACCAACGAAGTCGGGAAAGTTCAGGAGGAAGTCTGTACCGCCACAGCTCAGCAGGATGATTTTGTGACCACTGCAGCTCGGCGGGGGGAACAGGAACAGGGTACTGACGCAGCTCAGCAGTGGGAAGCAGAGTCTGGTGCAGCTTGGCAGGGATAACTGGGAACTGCCTCAGCTCGGCAGGAGGCGCTGGGAACTGCTGCAGCTCGGTAGGGGACACCGAAACAGGGAACTGCAGCCATTTAGCAGGGAAAAGCAGAGTTTGTAGCTCGGCAGCCTGATCAGGGGTCTACCACGGCTCGGCTGCAGGATCTAGGGTTCTCCTTCAGCACAGCAGGGGTAGCAGAGTCTGCAGGAGAAACTGAGGTCTGTCGCAGCTCAGCAGGGTCAGGTGAAGGCCGGACCGCCGACACAGAGACTCGAACTTGATATTGGCCGAGGAGCTGGGCAGCGGAGACTCAGGCAGAGAAGCAGACAGAATGGTGTCTGGAAAGGCTGACAGAGACTTCAAGGACCTTCAAGGGCCAGGAGAGTTCTCAGGAATGGGTTTAGGGCTGGAGCTGGAGGATTGGCAGACTGCAGAGTCAGGAACCAAAGGTTTATGAAGTGGTAGCTAGCATGTTGAATGCTAACAGGCCGGTGACTAGCTGACTGGGAGACCGGCTGTAAATCAGGCTGACAATCGGGGGCGTTTAAGAAATCTCTAAGCCACTCAGCCAAAAACTCCTCAGCCAGGGTTTATCAATTATCACTTTCCTGGGTGCCATCCTAAGAGCAGCCTATTAGACCTCCCTACAAGAGGTCTCTTTTCCATTCTCTATGAAGACATATGAGGAAATATGAAAGCTCATAAAGTTCATCAAACTGATATGCTGGGTCCATTTTAGGTCGGTTCGATTAAAAAGAGGACCCAAACGCAGTACACACAGGCAGGTTGCAAACAAAAAGCGAGCTTTAATAAACAAAGTTGAATTCAACACACTGGTATAAAACAAAACTGAGGGAGCAGGGTAAGGTAACAACAAAATAGGATAAACCAGGCAGGCACAATGGTACAAGGGAAAACCAGGATCAAAGCAGGAATAATCACAGAAGGAACGACCACACCAGGAAACACAAACGACGAACTGATCAGGAACAACGGGACACACAGGTATATATATACACAGACACTAATCACAAGAACAGGACACAGCTGGAGGAGGCAGGCAAAGACACAAGGGCAGCAGGTGATTAGACACAGGTGGATCAAAATAGGGCAAACAAATCACAAAAGGTGGGAAAACACACAGAGACAGGAAGTAAAACCAGACATGACACAAGTTGAGTGTTCTTTACAAAGTAAAACTGCAAACAGAAAAACTAAAAGCCAGGATCATGACAGCCAGTTTAATTACATGTAGTTCACCACTCGCCAACACTGGCATTAAATAGGGCATTTACTGATTTTTGCAAGAGCTGGGCCCCTGTTAGCTACGCAAAATGGATTTTTATGTTGATGTAAGGAATCTCACTAATGCCTAACACTAAAACATATGAAGGAGCAAACAGTCAAGTGATACGTCACAAAAAAATAAATAAAATAAGAATAAGAATAAAAAAGGAGGGGGCCCCATTCAGACAGATCAGGGGGTTAGATTATAACAACATAATGGGGCCACGACTTGCAAATTCATAGCTAATAACAGCAAATTCACACAGGGGCCAGGTAGGCCGGTCGTTAATCCACCTGTGGTTTTATGTCTTTTGTATTTGTTCTTAATACTGAAGAAACGTGAATACTGAATGACAATACATTCTACTTTGAACCTTAAATATAAACCAACAAACACTGTCCGCATGACACAATCTAAACCGTTCATAATACAGGCGCTAAATTAAATGTTATTTTATTGAATTAAGATGATCAAGAACATGAGCAGCATCTCCTTTCAAAAATGCAATTTCAAATAAAATTTTAAAAATACCAAAGAATATATATATATATATACGTATATATATACGTATATATATAAATACCAAATAATATATATATATATATATATATATATATATATATATATATATAATATGTAATACAAAATGTAATCAACAAATAATTGATCATGTATTATTATAGGTTAAAATAAACGTTAATGTTGCAGCTGGTAAAGGTCCTCCAGCTGCAACATTAATGCATTAATAATTATGATCCAATATTATAATATATATGATGTATATACAAGCGTGACTTTTACTTGTAACATTGTGGTAATACTACTTTTACTTAAGTAAAAGATTATTATTACTATTGATTTGTTCGAGCACGATTGCCCTCTTTACTCCCTGACCGCTTGCCTTCATTAATAATTTTCTCTCATGATCAACGTGACTTTTGTTTATGTTGTTGCTACAGTGTAGATAAGCTACCAAGCCCATACATTGGAGTCCACCTTTGTATTATTTCTATTTTTTTTTTTTTTATTGGAAACAACCTCTCGCATGACTTCCTGCTTTATCACTCATGGCCGTGCAGTTCGGATGAGACCGACGGCTTGACTTCTACTCGCGTTAAGTAGCAGTTTACTTCCGTGTTTTAATACAGTTTTTACACCTGATGTAAACAGTACCCGAGTGCACATGGACGGTACTCGAGTTCACCTTTTCAAGTACTTAGTCGAAACGTGCCCAAGTACGGTATACAGTTTTTACACAAGGCAAACAAACTGGACTTTGGGGTCAAGTGTACATGGTTTTCCCTTGAAAATAATAATAATAATTTATTTCCTTCTTTCTTTTCCTAACTGCACATTCTCTGTCCTTTCTAAATGTGAATGAAACAATTTACAATCAGCTACAACAACTTAAATAAAATGGAAAATAAACACTTAACTCACTAAAACATGGTGTGCTTAAAAGGCTAAAGGTCGCAGTGTCCTTTTAGAGTTCTATCTGAATGTGTGAAACATAAATGTGTACCAGCGGTGGTGTGAAGAGACTGTGACTGGCATATGGACTTCACCGCCTGTCTACATGAAACACCAGCAGGCTGCTGCCAGATAATACATACAGATCTACTTTAATACAAAGAAATCTTCTATTATTCCACCCATTACGTAAAAGGATGAGATTATCGATACACAGATTAATGAGCATCCAATGGTGTTCCAGCACAACGCCCCACCCTGCCCTGTCCCTGCACCCGTCCGTCTGCACGCAACACTTCCATCATCCAGATAAAAATAGAAAACCCCACAATGACTTGCAGTTTAGTTGTTAGATTTTAGTCTTTATTGTACTATTCTTTTCTTGACAATTTGCTAGCGGACATGTGAAAACTTGGACCAACAAAACATCATCATTATTATTATCATTTTTTTTTAATTACAACATATCGCCAGAATGCGGTAACAGTGAGAAGATGTGTTTAAAAAAACAAAAAAACAAGAGAATCCAAACCAAAGAGGAAAAAGAAAAAAACATTTTGATTTTAATATTTGATGGTGTTTTTTTCTTTTTTTAATTCATGTACACAATAAAACAGTCTAAAAACATTAAACACACAGAGCTGAAGACATTGCAGTGTTGGTTGGGAAGTAGCAGTCCTCAGGGCAGTTTATATACTGTAGCAACATGGTCCTGCTGTACTGTCAAATATCTAATGGGACGGATAGGGAGAGGGGGGCGAAGTGGGGTTGAGGGGGACTATAAACCAAAATGGCCGTCAATATAAAACTAAGTCTTTTTTTTATTTTTTTTATTTAAATCCACCAATCAGGAGTCGGTAGAGACAGAGAGCAGAGTTAAGTAGCTCGACAAGGAGAAAAATAGTGCGGTGGGGGAAATAGGGGGGTGTAATGTCTCGATTTTCATTTTTTACATTTCTGCATTTTTCTTTTCTCTCGTAGACAATATAAAATCTCACAGACAAGCAAAGAAAAAAAGAAAAACACTGGATGTACATGTTTGTATGTATGTATGCATGTAGGGGGAGGGGATGGATGGAGGGATGGAGGGATGGGGGGATGGGGGACTTGAATTATTGCTTTCTGAGTAATTATTATTATTTTTCGCTTCTCATCTACATGAATTGCATCTTTCTCATTCTCTCAATCTCTCTCTCTTTCTCACAATGGTGTTCTGTTAACACGTGATTACTCTGTTTATTCAGGAGGAAGGAGGAGGAGAGGGATGAAGGGAGAGAGGAGGGGAAGGAGGGGGAGGAGTTAGGGGGGGCGGGGGCTCAGAGCTCCTTGCTCAGCGAATCCCGGGCAGTTCTAATCCTCTTTGTGTGGCCTCACACGTTTCCCGCCTTTTTGTCTGGTAAATGATAACAGAAGAGATTGAAAAAAATGTATTAAAAAATAGGTCTTGGAAAAAGGATAATAATAATAATAATAATAAACAGTCATATAAAAAGGGTCATATGTTGTATGTGTGTTTAGTGGTTTATTAGTACAAATGTTGTTCTCTCTAGTGTTGGGTTAGTTTAAGTTATGTTATGTTAAGGACATACACAAAGCAAACAACAACAACAACACAACAGTTTCATGAGAAAGTATTGTACATTATAATGCAGGATCATCATCATCACATGATAACTACCAGGAACTGTCTGTCTTTCTGCCTGTCTGTCTCTCCCTTTGTCCTGATGTACCTGTTTTTGTGCCTTTTTTTTTTTTTTTTTCTATTTGTCTTTTATGTTTTGACTGTACTTTGTGCTCAGAGCTGACAGACTCTTGACCTCAAGGAGAAGGTTTTTCGCCTAAAATCAAATAACCTGACCATCTACTGGTATGTCTTCTGTCTCTCTGTTTACTTCCCCCCAGAGAGAGAGACGACAGGCAAGGCTAGTTAATCTAGCTCATTGAAGAGGCTCCATAACACTTTGATTTTGCCCTCTAATCCGTTGATGGACTAAACTCTATTGATGTCTGCTAAACCAGCTTTTCTCTTCCACAGCAAACAGAGAGCTAACTATCTAAGCTACAGCTAGTTAGAGCGAGCAGACAGCTGCCTATCAGCGGAAGAATGGTGTATGTAAGTACTACTGAAACGGGGATTTCTGGCGTTTCTGAGTATGAGATCGGACTTTTACAGATGTATTGTAAAATTCCCTCCATTTTGCAAGATATTACAGATGAACAGGGTGGAAATCTTTAGATATCACCATGAAACTTCCCCAGTTAAAAACGTACAAATAATTTTTTTGCATTAGGCTACAAGTTTTCTGAAATGTTATGTTTAAATATGCAAACAAGGCATTATGTAATGCTACATTTTGGTGAATTTAGGAGAAATTAGTTAGTTAAATAAACCCCTTTATGTGTATTTCTTTCCACTCATGTTATGAAAAAGAAATTGGCCAAACTCTCAAAATTGGCCAGCTCATGCTCATGTACAGAATTTTTTTTTGCCTGTATGTCTCGCATAATGGACATGGATGCTGAGCATACTGTGTACTTTACTTCCCTTTGAAAACATAATTACATGCTCAGTTTGATCTATTGTAGTAAAAATGGTCTGTGTTTACTCGGTAAATTAATTTAATCTTGCAAAAATGTTCCTGAGATAATAATCATTTTGGTGGCACTGCAGCTTGGGCTCATTCAGCATTGCCATGGAGAACAACAAGAAAGAAGGAAGAAATGCCCAGTCCAATTAAAACGTGAAGTCTCTTATTGTAAGTGAAATGCATTAGCAACAGTTTACAGTGAACTGACTAACAGTGTTGGCTTGGAAGACTTCGATTGCGTAGAGACAAGAATCATATTTGCAAAAATCGATGTAATATTTTCTTATCAATAAATAATTTCCATCAAAAAATGATGGTGCATGGGCCTATTAGCAATAGATACTGATATATTGTGGAAGAAAGGTAGGGCTGCATATGTAAAGAAAGTAAGTTTGACAAAATGTACACTTAATTGAATCATTTTATGGAAGAAATACACGATTTTAAATCACACAGGCGTAACAGTTCGCATTTCACTTGCGCAACCGTTACCTGAACTAACTTTTTAGGTTTTAAGTCTATTTTCTTTTGTTTTACAGAAGTAGCTATATCGATTGTGTATTGGGCTCGAAGGGCTGCACAGCATCTCATTTAGTAATGGACATTTGATGGTGTAGCAGATGTGATTTTCAGCTTGTATTGAATATTATTTTCTGTAAAAAGCAGTTACTGGTGCGTGGAGAGCTTGACACAGTTTCAGGCCTCAGTAAGCCAATAGGTGTTGAACAGAGTTCAATTTTAGCAAAAGAGTTTGAGCTTCAAAGAGGCTTCCAGTAAATCGCACGGCAACAGCTGGAGCCGCGGCGCTCCCTGAAAACATCTGTTGGGCTGCATGGGATCAAAGCGAGGCGGTTGCCGGACACCGAGCCTCACGCTGCACTTGAATGGAGTGGGAGGCTGGGTTTGATAAATAATGGAGGGAACAGAGCGCCTTCTGGTTCACAGTCACTTTACCTCCTCCTGCTGAGGGTCCAGCAGCTTCGAGCTTCGGCTCCCAGGTGGGAACGTGTAAAACGATATAAATGACAAGTGAAGCTTTGCTGGAAAAGAGCTCAGAAAAAACGCCTCTAGATGAAAAAAAAAGAAGCTAAAATGTCAGGAGATGTAATATATTTGCTCTCCATCATTGTATTTCCTCACATCAGTGCTTAATCCATTCATGTGTGGAGGTCATGACAGACTGCACCAAATAAAAGTTAAGACTCAAACGTGTACATTTCCTCTTGGAGGACTGTTTCATGGGGTCTGTAGTTGGCTTGCACTGTGACAGGCTCTGCCATGGAGCAGTAAATGTGATATTTACATTCTTACACATGTTCATGAACAGTCAGCTTCCAACCATCCAGCTGCCCTGGCAATCCGCACTCACCACCTGAGTTATGGTTAAATGGTTTAGCTGTTTGGCTGTTCATGAACATGACGTTATATTTAAATTAGCAGGACTAAATTAAAGAGATGCTTCTTTCTCTCCATCTCTCTTTCTCTCTTCTATCAAATACTTCCTGGATATGTACAGGTTACCAAACACTTATTTGAAAACTACACTACAATGTCTTTAAAGGGATTTAGGAAGAACTAGTTTGTATCATGCAATCACTCAGAAAAGTTGACATGCCTATGTATATTTGTGTTAAGGCAGTACCTTTGCTTATGTGTCTGCAGCTTAGCTGGAGTCAGGATGTGGTAAGCCTAGCACAAAGACTGGAAGCAGAGGAATTCAGCCAGCCTGACTATCTTAAATTTAAAAGAATACAGCTACCGATATTTCTAAGGCCCTTATCAGACAGCGGTCGTTTAAACAGCCTGGTCCGGCTTTTTGTAATTTCTTTCAATGAGAGTGAAGCGTGATTTTACTCACCTTTTTCTGCTCTGTGCACCTCGTGTATTTGCAACACCTCGAGTTGAAAAATCTTTAACTCAGACCGGAAAAACGCCCAATGTCATTTGCGTCTTTCCCAATGTCTGATTTTGTTACCAAGCAGCCAACAAATATTAGGTAGTGTACAGTTCATGGTTTGTAATAAGATAACTTTAGCACTTATTCGATAGTTGCCTAGCAAAAAAAAGAAAGATGCAGCAGAAAATGCAAAAATAATTTCTGTCTTCAAAAGAAAAGAACAAAAAAGGCACCTTGCATTTTCTGTCTTATCGGGGCCTTAAGCAGTGGCACCTTTTTTATTTATATGTTTGTTGTTTAGGTACAGTGTTACTTGCAGCTAATTGATGTTAAATGCCTTGTTTTATGGGTAATCTGTGTTGAGATGCTGTAATTATTTTTACTTTTTTACACATTTCAAATCTTTCTAATACATTTATATTATGTTATTCTTTCACATACTATAACTAAGACAATAGAAGTGTAAAATATAGGTTACGTCAAATTATTCCAAGGGACATACACAAGGAGGTCCCCGGTATAATCTCTATATTGTAAGGGGTCCTTGGCTGAAAAACTATTGAGAACCTCTAAAGATCACTAAGAGTGGACAGAGCCAAAATAGCTGATTCCCTGCTTCCCGTTCTTATGCTAAGCTAGGCTAACCGCGTCCTGAGTCCAGATTTTTACTTAACACATCGACCATTAATATTGATCTTACCATCTAACTCTTGCAAAACAACGAATAAACAAATTTCCCCAAAAGTTGAACTATTCCTCTAACATGTGTTTGCATGTGTGTATGTGTACTGTCGTATGCTAATATGTGTAACATTTGGCACATTTAAGTGTATTTCATGCAAGTATTAACTTACATTAACAGTGCATTTCCACATACATGTGTGCATAAATGTGTTTGTGTTATCATGTGTGTTCTTAGTATCGAATGTCAGCATCATAACACCCATTCAAACCGTTGTCAACGCACAGCTCCCTCTCTAATTGGTCAGTTGCTGCTGACATCACGTTCTGAACGATGGTCACCGCTGCCTCTCGAAGATCCCTTTTCATCATCTCCTCCTCTTCCTCCTCCTCCTCCCCTTTCCTCTCTCCCTGGTCACATGACTTTGCACCATCGTGACAACCTCCATTTTGTGGAGACTCTGCCTCCCCTCCCTTCCTGCTAACGGCTAGTGCTAGCTCAGGTTCTTGACAGTTGCTGTTTTTTGTTTGTTTACTGCTATCGTTTGTTAGTACTGGTACTTGTTGTTGTCTGTTGTTAGTGTCTCCTTCTTTGCTGCTGCTGCTGTGTTGTGGCTCGTCAGAGTCCCGGTCGGCGTGCTCTAACTCACCGCTGTTCACGACTGCCGTGGCGTTGATGATCTTGGCGTTGGCCTCCTCTTTCGCTCCTCCTGCCTCCTTGCTCTTCTTCATGGGGCTTCCCCCTGTTGTTTTCTCCTCTTCCTGGTGATTGTGTGTGGCGTTCTCCTCCCCTGTGCCGTTGGAGCAGCCATTCTCACCGTTGGTCACCAGAGCTTCGGCTGGGGTCTTCTCCACCACCTTCACCGCCTCCTCTCTGGTCTCGGCCGCCGGCGTCTTCTCGGCTGCTGGTGTCTTCTCGGCCTCCACTGCATCTTTGTCATTGATCTCCTCGGTGGCAACTTCACCGTCAGCAGCTCCTTTCTCCACATCTTCTTCTGCTTCTCCTCCCTCCGTGGCCTCCTCTTCCTCCTCCTTGGCGCCCTCACCCATGTCCACACTAGTAGACTTGCCCTTTCGCAAGATGAAGTTCTTCAAGGAAACTGCACGGCCAAAATGTGTGCGCTTGGCCTTGGCTGACTTGCCTTCTTTGCCCTCCTCTGCTGCTCCATCCTCACCTGCAGGGAAGAAGAGAGTTTTGAGATTAAAGCTTGTTTGTGAGATTTTCAAAAAATTATAATAGGTGATTTCATGATTTTCACAAGCATAATGATAACTATAACTACAATTACTTTTTGGCTACTATGGGAGCCCTTTTTTAAATTGGTATGGATAAAGATGGTGAGCACCTGATGGATGTAAGTCCACTATTTACTCCATGTAGCAGCTCTTAAGAAAAATGTCTGGCTTGAAATAATACCAATTGCAATGCAACAACTACTTTAAAGCAACTCTGGTTCATAATCAGCAACTCATTTGTGTTTCTTGTACATCTTTTGCTTTACATTGTTTTGAGGGAAGATGAGCTTATCACAAAGAGGAATTAAAAATGTATTGAGTTGACACCAATCTCCTCCAAAAGGTGTATTCTCAATTGAAAATCAGTAAAAAAAAACAGTGAGTGACTTATATTTCACATCAGATGTTGAATATTCTATTTGGGAGAATGTTCAAATACATTGCCTTCCCCAGGGTTAGCAAACCACTAACTTCTGTCTCTGCTCCCTGGAAAGGAACAGGTATGTAAACATACTGTCAGCTTCTGAGTCTACATTTTCTAATGGTGGCCATGGCAAACCCTGTTGAACTGATTACTATCTTGACTACATACAATATGTAAGGTTTTGTTCTACAGTTTCTTATGAAATGATTATTAGCATGAAACAAAAACTCAATAGGGATTGATACTTGGATTGATGGTTGCCAAAGTATCTGTACAGCAGTGGTTCCCAAGTGGTTTCCATGCTGGAAATGTTCCTATACATTTCAGGTATAGACTGCTTGTGTGATAGGGACTATGGAGACTTTGGTGAAACTGCTAACAACTCACAGACATCTTAAATGTGACAAGTGGCCCCAACCAGATGCTGCTCTTTTGTAAGGCGTCATCTCACCTGAGGCGGCAGCTGCAGTTGCATCCTCCTCCCCGCTGGGAGTGCACTCTGTGTTGGCGCGCTTGGACTTGGGGATGACACGCTTCTTGAAGGAGGTCCAGATCTCGTTGGCGTGTTGCGTCACAGTCCCACCTCCTACTGTTGCTGCCTTCTCCTCCTCACCTCCCTCAACCTTCTCCTCCCCTTCCTCTGTCTTGGCCTGCTCTGCTTCTCCGTCAGCCTTAGCCTCCTCTCCTCCCTCAGCTCCTCCCACCGCTGCCTCCTCTTCTGGCTTTGTGTTGTCAGCAGTGTCTTTGTCGGAGCCCTTGGCCTTTCCGCTGATGCCGACCATGGACGGGTCCCTCTTCAGGCCCTGGAATGTCCAGGAGCGTTTCAGCTTCCACCTCTTCTGCCCCGACTCCTTGGAGTCCAGCGTAGAGGAGTCTCCACCTCCTTCTCCTCCTTCTGCTCCATCCTCCTTTACATCCTCTCCTCCACCGCTCTTCTTGTGAGCCTTCTGAGCCATGAGCTTCTTGAAGGAGTGCCAGCGCTTCATGTGCTTGGTGGCTGCCGAGGAGGACGGTGCTTTCTGTTCTCCCTCTGTGCCTCCCTCTGCGCCTCCCTCTGTGCCTCCCTCTGCACCTCCCTCTGCTGCTCCTCCCTCCTCTATGGTGGAATCTGCAGTGGCATTAAGTGCTTCAGGATCTTCCAGACGGTCCAGGGACTTGGATCGAACCTTTACTTGTTTCAGGGGTTCTGCGGCGGCGCCGTCCTTCTTCTCGGTGCTACGATGGGAGAAGATCCTCGCAACTGGCTTCCTGATTAGATCTCGAACTGTGGATTTAGTCTCCGCCGGTTTGCCCTTCTCTGCTTTCTTCTCCTCCTCCTTCTCTCCGTTTTCCGGAGCTTTCTCTGTTGCTGCATCTCCTTCTGCACCTCCCTCTGCTCCTCCCTCAGCTGCTGCAGCTTCCTCGGCTCCTTTCTCTCCATCTTTCTCCCCTCCTTCAGCTGCGTTCTCCTCTCCTCCTCCAGGGGCTGTGCTTTGCTCTTTCTTCTTCCTTCCTCCCATCACCTTTCCCAGGCCGCTCTTGTTTAGGAAGGAGTCCAGGAATGAGGTCTTAGGCTCAGCAGAGGAGGCACTTTCCGAGCTCTGAGGAGGTGCCACCTCCCCGCTCACTGCTGCTTCTCCCTCCTCGGCTCCTGTCACCACCGCTGTGTCATTATTCACAGTTTCTTTGTTATCGACAACCTCACTGTTGACAGCAGTGCCATCTTTATCGACAACTTCGCTGTTGACAGTCTCTGAGTTTGCGTTGGCGTTTTTAGCCGGTTGTTCCGCCTCCGTCGGCTTGCTCTCAGGGGTTTTCCCATCTTCTTGGACCACCGGCGCCGCGCTGGCCTCTGTTGCCGCCATTTGGGAAAGGGAAAACAAACAACAACAAAAAAGTGTGTTCCTTCCTTCCTTCCCTGGCCTTCTGCCCTCCTCTTCCTCTCTCTTTTTGGTGTTTCGTTCCTCCCGCTGTGTTGTTGCTCTCAGGTCACGAAGAGCAGGGTGGAGAACAATGGTGAGGAGGAAATATACTCAGCATCCTACTAGTCCTCCAAACTCCTGCAGAGAAAAGAGAAACAGGGAGGAGAGGAGGTAGTGGGGGTGAGAAAGAGGGATGAGAAGAGGGACAGAGAGAGGAAAATGAGCAGATGGTTAATAGTCTGAATCAACACCATAGACACTCAATTAGTCTGGTCTAGACTGTGTATTGAATGCGAAATGAAGTGTAACAAAATAGAAGAATCTCCACGGGAAATGCAATGCAATTATGATGTCTACTAATCAGTCACACTTCCAAAATTCACACCCTGTGTGATCTGATGTGGGACACACACATTCTTTTGAAAATTAATGGCTGAAGAGGTTTTTGGAGATGCAAAACTTGCACCAGACAGCAGAAATCTAAAGACCTTGGTTTCTAAACCAGGAGTTTGCTGCTTAACTTTCATCAGCTTGTGTTCCAAAACCACATATGAACAGCCCTGACCTGGTAATTGTCCAAATATTTTAAATAATTTACTGTCTCATCCAGTTCAGACGTGTTTTTTAAGCAACATTTTGATGCAGGTCAGTCATTTCCTTAAACAGCTGCTCACTCTAGTTTTTATCAAACATTACTCAAACAGTAGGAAATAATGCATGCGTTGGGGACTAGTTTGCAGCGGTTGATTCATCCACATTTGGTGCTCTAGTCTAGTGAGTATTTGTGGCATGGTGTGACGGTGCATGTGGGATTCAGTCAAAGTAAAGTTCAGTGTGTAATGAAGGAACATGGCAGCCAGTGTAACAGCGTGGTTCATTGATGTATTTTTAATGGTTTTGGACAACAATGTAGCTCTATAGCACAGAGGAAGAAGATATATCAGAATACTTGATGATAGGATCAATTCATTGGTGTTTTTTTAGTTAAATTTGTTGACAATATTAAATGTAGAATATCACCAAACTTCCCCTTTAAACACTGCTGCCTGGTTGTAACACTTTTAGAGAATTTAATGAATGAATCACATCAACGAATCTGTGAGTCACACGCTGATGTGGAGTAACCGCCTGTTCAGCTGTGAGACACTGTGAAGAGACCAGACGTTTAGTGAACATAGTCACACACTCTCAGAGGAGAAGGTGAGTCAGACTAAAGAGAGGCAGAGAGATGCAGACAGAGAGGCACTCAGGTGGAGAAACAGTCACACAGGGGAGATTGAGGGTGGAAAACTTAGCCAGACAGACAGACAGATAGAGAGAAGTGCAAATACATACATCACATGCTCCAGATATTTTCACTATGATATTGCAACAACTGACTGGATGGCTTACTGGTTGACTGGCTGCCATTTTGGCGTTGCTCGACAAAACAGTTAAACCTAGGTCAAATTTTGCCGCAGGACATCATCTGGTGCTGCATTGGCCCAAAAATACACGCCATCACACATTCCTGACAATTTGAGTGGTGTATTTATACTGTTTGATTTGCAATTGTCGGTATGAAAGATAGAATGATCCTCAACATGATAACTTTCCAGAGCTGCGCAATCCTATGTCATAGTAATATAAACTAATGAGATGTGTCTGATGAACCTTCAAAGTCATGAATCTTTCACTCAAACCAGCCTTCCTGGATCATATTTCATTATCTCACTTGTACCTGAAACAACACATTCTCAACAACATGTGCGTTTTTTATTATTTTTACTGACGACATTATGTCACGTGACGTTATGTCACTGGTTCACATATTCTTACGTCAGTAGCTTAATTTATGTAACAAACATACTTATTTTAACACAAACCATGATCTTTTTTCTGACCCGACCCGAGTAGTTTTGATGCCTGAACCTAATTGCGATTGTTTCACAACGTTAACTACGCATGAACAAAATATGACAAGTAGGGATGAGATGACGATGTCTAAACGCCCAGGAAAAACTGAATAATCATCTTCTGTGCTCTCTTGCAGATTGTTTGTCATGCTCTTCACAGGGTCAACTGGCACCAGTCTCGCCACTATAAGCAGATAGTACGTTTTTGCCAACTTGAGTAGAGGCATGGTTTATTAGCTTTATGGCAAGCAGACTGTTTGAAGCATGTGATTACTCTCTCTTGCTGTTTTGATCCAAGTCCGCTTCCAAGTTGCTCAAGGATACAGCTTTGCCAAATCTCAAAAATTGATAACATAGATGCAGCAGTCCTGCAAGTATACATTATTTGATGAGCTCTGCGACTATTCTGTTCCATGAGTGGCCTCCTCCTCCTGCCTTAATGTCTCTTGTTTACTATTCTGAGTTGCTAGCCTGTTAGCTCTAACACAAGTCATTAACTCTGCTTCCTCGTAGCCTAAAGATAGAAATAAACACTTCCACCTCACTATCAGGCTATATTAGAATCAAAGTGTAATTCAGCAGCTGCATAATATGCCTTGTTAGCCAACACCAAGAACACTATATACTTTCAGCTATCTGCAGATGTCAGTTAGTTTTTAGCTTGAACTGAATGATTTATCTCTCAGAGTTCATTGGACCTCAGCAGTGAGTAACCTATCCTTCATCCATTACAAACGAGGGCACCAATAGAGCGGCTCAACGCTGGGCATTTCGGCTCTTCAGTTTGTGTTTGCAGTTTGTAGACGATGAACAGCTTTCATTCATTTAGCAACATGTTTGCTCAGGCTGTTTGGAAAGTCACATTGGCAGCTGAATTTGGACAGAGATTATGAAGCTCTTGATCTTATATTCTGCTTATCAATAATTTAACATTTGATGGCTGGATTTGTCGAAATGTTTCACATGCAGCAGTAGAAACTGCTCTGCTCTGTTTTATTCCAGTAGTCTCTCTACACGTTTCAAACATTTTGTTTTTCTTACTTATTTTTGTCTGAAATTACCTTACATTTTTGTTTTGTTTAATTGTTACTCTTGTTTCTCAAGTTTTGGCTCTATTTTCTGCAAAAGAAAATCCCAAAAGTATTTTTAGACTCTTTTCTTAAAGTCATTATGTGGATAATGTTGATAAACTACGTTATTGAAGGCTAAAATATGTTTGATTTCAAAGAATCAACAGTGAGCTTGTTGGAATTGTGTGATTCAAGGTTGCTCTTTGGCACTAAAACTAGTCTATCTTTAAATATAAATAATATAAATTAGACCAGTAGTGACAAGACTTTCAGCCTCTAACTTGTAATCTGTGTTACATGAGCTACCAGGTTGCATGTGAAAGTAAATATCTTGAAAATACTTTAGAGCACAAACCAAACTGATGGCATTGTTCATCCAGAGCGAAACTGAGCTAGAGGTTGAATCCTAAAATCCAACTTCTGGACTGGAAGACTGAGGCCTTCAGACAGACTTCCGAATGTGTCTGAAGTGCTTTCTGTCATCACTTCAAATCTTGATGGGAAACATGTGCAGCAAGCACGGGCTTCAAACTTCACTTGTTTTCATGAATATGAAAGTTCTTAATCCAATCCAAGCTACTAGCTTGGATGGGCTAGTAGCTAGTCAATCACAGTCTTGCTGGGGAGGCACCTGTCAAGGCACAGGTTTACTCCCATCGAACAACATCTGAAACCCCCTCCACTTGCAACACTCAAAGGTCGGAATTGGGTAGGAGGGGCCGACAATTTCTGCGACTTTCCGAAACGAACAATCTGTAATTCTGGAGGCAAGATAGTAGGCTGGGTTTGCACCTCTCTCTCATTTTTTATTATTTACCTGTGAACACCATGAATGCCTTGCAAGTGAAATTGTCCGAAAGTGTGTGCCATAAATGAACAATTATTGTGTCTCGTCCCTCTCTTTGATGGCCGGCTTTTTCTTACACCTTCGAGTGTGGCTGTATGAACACTTTAGCCTATCAGTGTGGTCAGATGACACGTTGGATGAACTAGTTATTATCGAACACACCCCGCCTTTAATTCCCCGATTTTACAAGTGGGGAAAGGAAGACTTTTGGATTTAGCCAAAGCTAGGCTGATGGGAAGGATGGCCTGAATTCGGAGAAAACGTAGGTCAGACAATACACTGATCATCTCAACCATGGATTCACTGGAAAAGAGTCATTAAACAGGATTTAAGGATTAATTAAACAGCAATACAGTGAGGAATAAAAATCCCCAACATTGCAGCTTTAAACTGACATTATAGTTTTAATAAATGTGAGTTTCTTGGATTCTACCCAGCTGTTTGAGCCACGTTCAGCCACACGAGACAAAGCCCCCACTGTTGCATTCATTGTTTCGGTTTCTCTTTATTTTGGGTTGATTCATTTTTCTTTTCTTGGTGGTTGATTGTACTGCAGCAGCAGAGGAGCTTTGGCGTGTTGGAGGGTGGATGGAGGGAGGGATGGGAGGAAGAAAAGGAGGGGTTGCAGGATGGGAGGAAGAGGAGGAATGGAGCCGACATGGGCTGATTACAAATTGTCTCTCTGTTTCAGTTTGTCTATCTCTGCCTTTGATTCTTCACCTCCGTCTGTCTGTGTCACTGTCGGTTTTTCTTTCTCTTTCTGTCGTCTTTGTTTACCTATGTCTTTTATTTTATCTCCCTTTACTGTCTCTCCTTCCATCTGTCTCTCTGACTCCTTTACTTTCTGTTAATTCTTCACCTAACGCTTCCCTCACTTCCCTACCGCTTGTCTTTCTCTTTCTTCCTTTTCATTATCTTTATCGGTCTCTCTCTCTCTCCATATTCTGTTTTGCATTTGTTCTCATATTCACCATACACCTCTATCTATGTTTCTGTATCTCTCTTGAACAGTTTCCTCATGTTATGCCTTATCTCTCTTTTTGACCATCAGTATCTCAGTTTAACACATTTCTGTATGTCTCCAAAAATTCATCTTCCTTAAATGATAACAATAGACCGCAAATACCATGCAAATATTCTCTAACCTCATCATAAAGTCAAATTTAAAAAAGAGAATCAAGGACAAACTGTCATTGATGTTAAACAAGATGAAACCAGGTTCAGTGAAAACCCTCGATACCTACAGGCAAGGAAAGTAAAAGCTGCTGCAGTTTTAACACTTACGGCAGGCTATGAGCTGTGTGTGAGAAATGATATTCCACTAGTTAAACCTGTGAAACATCAGGTTTGTTAACTGGAGAAAACGTTCTGCATCAGTAAAGTACATCTGTCTTCTGGGATACCCGGATTTTATATATCCAAAGATCTGTTGGAAGTTATGTTAATGTTCTGTTAAAATACAAATCTGATGTTAAATATTAGTTTAGTTTAGTTTAGTTTAGTGTGGAAAAGCAGCTCCGAGTGAAATTAAGCTTGTTTCATTGATGTTTGAACAGACAATAAAGTCATCTCCAAAATCTTCCAGAACACATCTGGGGGTTGGCCACTGTTCATACATCGCAACGGGTCACTTTGTAAATAGTGTGTTCATTACATGTACAATACAGAGTGTCTGTCTTTGTATTTGTATGTGTGACAGCACCATTACAGCCACGTGCTGATTGTATTTCACTTTCTGGACTGAGACCCAATATTCAACTCTGTTGCCTAGAAACTAAATGTATCTTCTAATTTGCAACCGCAAATACATTTTGAGAAAAATGTAATCAACATAATGAGAAAACATTTTTAATTAATGTATCTGCAAAGCCACAAAATGTCCACTGACAATGGACTTCATTTGTTTTCCAACAATATCTGCATGAGTGATTTATTAATCATTTTGGTAGCCATGTTTAGGCAGCTCAAAGTATGGTTATACGGTTAATAAGGGAAGTGAGTGACGGTTTCCGGTGTTAAATCCCTGACCATGTCCCCTCCCCCTCCTGTGCACTACCAGAATGCAATGCTTCTTCCAAAACACAGGCACAACCATCAGGCTAGGGGAGTAACAGTGTTAGTATACTGTATTCCATTACAGCTACTGAAAAACAATCAGTTTATCGATACATTAAGTAAAAATGGGGATTATTCGCATAGATTACAATTACATTTTTTAAAGAACATTATACTACCATTCACATATGCACACACAATGGCCCCTCAAGTCAGTTAAAAAAAATGTAAGTTATGCCTTTCAGCTATGAAAATGTACGTGTTACATTTAAATGTGCATTATTATGTTGCAGCCAGAGAAACAGGCGGAAGCTGGGGCGTAGTTTCACATATAGCGATTATATTTATGTACTTACAACAACTAACAAAACTAACCAGTATATATTCCCACTCTGAAGTCGACCTATATGTGTTCTTCTTCTTGCTACGACATGTAACAACGATAGAGGAAGAATAGTTCTTCTTCTCCAACTTCTACTCTTTATCTTTGTATTGAGGTAACACAAAAGTAACAGAAAGTAATAAAGTTACATGACTTTTATATTGTGATACTTGGATTAGGTTACTGTCTACATTTGTAACAGGTAATTATATTGTATCAGAAGGCATTTTAAAAGTAACCATGGCAATCATAGTAATATATAAACATAATTTCTAGGAATACAGGGTTGCAATATTGAATTTTAGCTTACAGGTTTGCACAAAAATGCACAACCTCAAAACCGCACCCAGAAGTAAGAAATTGTCAGTATTGTCAACAAATAAATTCAGCAGGTGGTGCAAGACTTCAAAGTAAAGCAGTTACTACCTTTGCCTGTAGGTGGCGACACTGACGACTCCACTACTTGATGCTACTACAGCTGTGACATTGCTTTCCTGAGACTGAACAGCCTAAACTTCTGAATCATTTCCTCTACAATCTTAATATTCCACAACATTAAACGGGTAATAATATTGTCAGTCTTCACAGATTTGCCTTGTTTATATTAGAAAGTCTCAAAGTTCTGGAGGCAAACAGCTCCTGCTGCAGATAACTTCACGTGAGGTCTTTCAGAGCTTCTTGGGTGCATTTCCAGCTGCATGTGTTTTCATTCTCTGATGACAATCTAATCCCTCAGTTAATGCAGCTATAATGGGGGTCAATGGGGAGTCCCTCTTCACACTGTGATAATAGCCCTCCTCTTCACACCTTCCTGCTATCAACATGTCCTCAACCCACTGCATTCACACACAAACACACAGCTTTGGTTCTTTAGTTAAACCCTTTGTGGTGCAGATGTGCGATCCTTCAGTGCCTGAATACGAACGGCTTTGTTCCTGCCCAGAACGTCGAGTGAAGGTGAGACGTGGGCTGTTTGAGGAAGCTAAAAAGCAGAATCTGTGTGTTTTAAGATAATAAACAAGATACAACTTGGATAGTTCATCCCAACAGAAATTGTTCTGCAGCAGTTGCAGTACAAAGTAGGAAGGAGAGCAAATATAAAATATCAATCAACAGATATCCAATTTTTACTCCATTAATGTGATCAGACACCACAAACAGCTACCGTCAGAAATCAGGAGGGAGTTCAACATTTCTACTCCCATCTTTCAAATAGGTTTAACACGTTCTACCATTGAATAACTTTATTTCTTCCCTCCAGTTAAGAGTTTGTACTCCTAAATACTAAATTGTGGCCCGGATTTGTTTAATGTGGCCCATCCATTCTCTCTTGCAGAGTCAAATACATCACAACAAATCACGTGCAACTTATCAGTATAGGGGAATGTGCAAAGTTGGTGAAACAAGCGAACAAAAAAAGTATAAAGCACAAACATTTCACTTTTTTTTTTACGATGTGTAAAATTATTTTTCTCAGCGTTACCATAGCTCCATAGATTTACCTGGAGAGCAATGAGTAGAGAAGGGGATCATGGAAGGTCAGATTTTAGCTTCTCTACTTTTCCATATTGTGGAACACTTTCTTTTACTGTCAAAGTCCTCTTCATGCTTGCATTTAACTTCATCACAAAATATTTTTATATATATACATATATATCATTATATCCATAGAATATTGATTTTGGCACAATGTTTTGGAGAAAGAATGAAAAAAACTAAAACTAAAGGGCACTGAATGACTTGGGCCTTTTGAATTAAAACATTTTGCATATTGCGGCAATAATGACACTGAAAAAGCCTTAATGTATGAAACGACCACTGAAGGTGACATTCCAAGTGATGTATGGAGTTGTACTTGTGAAATATGGAGCCGGGAACAAGAGTCTGGAGCATTTTGTAATAAAAACCATCAGTCAAATGAAACGAAATCAGGCCTGCAGGAAAATAGCTGCGGTCCAGTCAGAGCGTTCACACTTCACGGCGCTGTCGGAGTTACAGTGCTAAAGAGCTGGTAGAAATCCAGCCACTCGCTCCAGGACATCAGACACAATAGCTGCTGTGGGAATTGAACCTGTGACCTCTCAGACTGTGGCTAAGCAGAGCGGAAACCATGTCCGCACCGAGACGAGAGCGAGTCGTGTTCATTTGTGCGGTTTATAAACCGATCAGCCTTTAATCAAGTTGTCACAGAACCCTGACAGGGATCCTGTGACCAGATGAAAGATCGCAGCAGAGAGAAGATCTGAGGGGAGTAGTAGAAACATGTTTCCCAGGACTACAGCGTTTAATCAGACACACTAAATATGGAAAGATCTGACTCTAATTGTATGAAAATGTTATACACTAAATGTGCTTCATTTACACATGAAATGTCAAAAGACAAAATGTGATTAAATTAAATTAAAGACTCAAGTACCAATGTTTGTGAAATAGGTTTAAGATTTTTTCAATTATAACTGATATCTGCATCATTTTGGAAACCAATGCACGTTATATAAAGTAAGCCTGATGTGTCAGGGCCCTTAGTTGCCTAAATGTGACCATATCTTAAAGGAGGTTTGCTGCAAATTAAGTGCTTGTCGGTTTCGGATGTTTCTAAATGTGACCTGTGTGTTATTTTCTATGAAAATGTCCATGAGCTGACAAGTACTTCATTTAACACCTTAACAGTATCTGCAAATGTTTGTAACTTTTTGAAATAGACAATCCAAAAAAACCAATCACACACATTTATTGGCCAAGTGTGCAAAGGTGTATGAAATATATCTCAATCTGTCTTTTTTCATTCTACAACTTCAATGAGAGGCTGTTGGAAAGTGTGCGCCATTACCTTTGGATATTTGCATATTTGTTCGATGCATTGTTGCGAGACTACACAGTCAGACAAAAGACATAATTCCTGCAGAGAAATTGGGGATGCAGCCAGGAGGATAAGACTGCACACTGTCCACCTCGTCTGTGTGGACATTCACAACACTTTGTACAACAGACCTGAACCACAGGTTATAACTATACATCAGTAAACCTTTGAAAGTTATTTAGTCAGGTAGGTTTAGTTGATTCTATTTTGATGATTAGTAGATTTTGACTTTGTGTGACAAATGATCTTGTGTGTTTGGCTGCAACATGATCATATTTTAGCGCAGTAGAGTGATGACTGCTTCATCATTAGCCATTAGGTTTCTTAATAAAACTATTGCCAGCTGCTGTGGTTTGATTTAATCCACATTTCTGTCTGATTGGCCACATCCTGGCTGAGGAAACCCAAATACTTGAGGATGAATTGAGTCTATTGATGCTGAAAACATCCCTGAATAATGTGAAACCAAAGCCCCTTTTACTTTCATAGCTACACAACAAAATCCTAGATCTAAATCACTCTAAAAATCGAATCAATTGTTCCTTGGCTCGAGGCCAAACGGTCCCTGTTCCAAAGATTTTGGAGAAATCAGGCACACACACTGAACCTGCAACAGCTCCTGCTGGCACATTTCACATCAGTGATCAGATATTCTCCACCTTCGTCAGTTTCAATTACATGCAGCAGTGTAACAAACATACAGCAGGCTTGTGGAATGATATCTCTAGAAATACATTCTGCACTGCTGCCTCTTTCCCTTAAAGTTTTGTAGCTGCTTTAACTGTTTTCTTTCTCCAAATGTACACAACAATGATCACTTTGTAGCTCTGAACATTAACAATTATCAAAATATCTTATTAAATAATTACTTTAGGAGTTAATTTTGCCTTCAGCATGGCCTTAAAACACCCACCCTCCCAACAAAGGCCAGATGAAGGTCAAATTGATGTTTGTAAAATGGATCAAAAACAGAGGCGATATCACTTGAATTGCCTTGATTACCGGATTAAGTCTGATTACATCTTTATTCTTTGCCTGTTGTAAAAGGTGTCACTGCTCACCACACACAGATGTACTGGGTATGCTCTGCACAAAGCTCATTGACTGATCCAGGAAATTACTTCTCAATGAACACAGAACCTGAGAAATTACTACTGATAAAGTCAAGGTGGTATTTATTTTGGAAGAAAAAGCTTTGCTTTAATTCACCGGAGAACTTTGTTTCTTGGAAATGTTTAAGCCCAGAGGTCGATCACTTCCTGTTGTCTGACTTTGGCATTGAGCCCAAACTCCCTGTTCTGAAGAAAACAGTTAAAGGTTTGAGTGAGCTTATTTACAGGCGTTCATCTCGCTTTGAATAATGAAAAATGATGTGTGCTGTTGGTTGAACCTGCATTGTTGGAGCTGTCCTGTTAGTTCCTCTGATGATTGACGTTTAAGACATTTGTGCCTTTCACAAAATCATCTTTTGTACTTTGTAGATTTTTATTTTGATAGTTTGTTTTCGAAAGGTTAGATGAAGATTTGTCATCCACATCTTTGAGGGCTGCAACCAACAATTATTTTCACCATAGTTATTCTGATACTTATTTCTCTTCATTCAGACTTGAAAATCAGTACTGAAATTATTATTTTATTAATTGAATTGATCGACTAATCATTTAAGTAATTTATTCAGCAAAAATGGCCAAAATTCTCTTGTTGCAACTTCTCCAATGTGAGGAATTGGTGATCTTCTTTGTTTTATATCACTGCAATGTAAAACATTTTTATTTATTTCTATTTGACACTTTGTAGACAACCCTATCTATCAGGAAAGTGCCCAAGGTGATGTCTTCTGATGTCTTGTTTTGGCCAACTTTTGGTTGTTCCAAAACCCAAAGATATTCTATTCACAATTATATAAAACAGAGAGAAGCTGGAACCAGAACATTCCTGACACTTTGCTTGGTAAGCCATTAAACGGTTATCAAAAGGTTGTTCATTCAATCTCTGTCAATGAACTCATCTTATTGGGATTGTCTGTCTGTCTGTCTGTCTGTCTGTCTGTCTGTCTTTCTATCTGTCTATCTGTCTGTCTGTCTGTCTGTCTGTCTGTCTGTCTGTCTGTTTGTCTTTCTGTCTGTCTGTCTGTCTGTCTGTCTGTCTGTCTCTCTATCTCTCTATCTCCTGCTTCTTCTTTGGCCTAAATAAAGAACCCTACCAGAAATGGAAACTCCTTTCTCGTCTAGGTACTCATCTTTTTAATTTCCAGACATTCATTTCATTGGTGTCCAAACCTTAACATGGAGCGTGGATGAGCAAGCCTGGCATGGTGTGATCTGCCCGGCAATCTTCAGCCAGATAAACTGTTGTTGTTGTTGCCGTGGATTATTGCCTGGTGTGTTCCTGCAGCAGATTGCCCTCGGAGGGAACGGGCAGGCCTTTTAGTGTAAAGGTATTAAACCCAGGTCTAATCCAGAGCAAGAAGAGCAGCCAATTTAAACTGGATTCAGCCCACGGGATGACACATCACTCAATCTATCCCTCTCCAGTCTCTATTGCCTATTTGGTCTCTCTGATGCTATCTGAGATTCTCACCCCAATATGTCTTTGTTACTCTTTTATGTCCATCTCTTCATTTGTTTTCACATATATAATAATTGACTTAAACAGCAAGTCTGCTATTTCTTGTTTCTTATTTATTATTGTCAAGTGTGTATCCAAAGCCTGATATATCTCCTTCCTCTGTGCCACAGAGCTGCATTGTTGTCCAAAAACAATTAAAAACAGGACAATGAGCCACACTGTTGCACTGGGTAACGTGTTCCTTCATGACCCTGGACACATACCCTGTGATTTATTTTGACTCAATCTCAGGGTGCCGATGATTTAGCCTCGAGGGGCAACGGACAATATTTCGGTATTTGGTAGGCTATATTTCTGGATGACGGATACCCAACATTTCCTCCTGTTTGTTTGATTGAAAACTACATTGACCAGATGTTTTAGGAATTTAATGAGCCTTTTTTTTTTAAATATGACACTATATCTTTGTGAGGTGTTTTTAATAATGTACGTCCCCAGTAGGAACTAATGGGCTTGGAGCTGAGAGACACAGACAGGAAGTCAGTATTGAGAGACGGACTAACATGTTGTTGGTTTTGATTTGTGTCTGGGATTAGTTAAAAATAGGAAATACATAGAGTAAAACCACCCACATCCTCATTATGCAATGGTCTGCAACAGTTTTGGTGAGTGGATAATATTTTAAGTCACCTTTTAAGACCCATGTACAAAGGCTGTGTCCTTGCCACAGCGGCCCGTGGTTCAAGTCCGACCCGTGGCCATTTGCTGTATGTCGTTCCCCTCCTCTCTCTCCCCCATTCACAATCTTCACTACTCTCTATCATAAAGGCCTTATAAAAAGAAAAAGAAAAAAAAAGCTTTTTGAATGTGAACACAGCTGTTGTTCCTCTATGTCTATGAGAGTAAACTGAGTCCCTTTGGGGGTTGTTAAAGACATGGGCTTACATGGGAAAGTGATTTTCACTCTTTCTGATGTTCTCTAGACTTATTGATTTATCAATTAATTGAAAAGAAAATCTGGATCAGTACTGCAATTCTTAGTTACAGCTCTCTTCACGGCCGTGCGTGCGTGTGTGTGTGTGTGTGTGTGTGTGTGTGTGTGTGTGTGTGTGTGTGTGTGTGTGTGTGTGTTTGTGAGATCTGTTTTATCTGCCTAAAGCCATTCTTCTTCTTTGCAGGTCTCGAGCAGTTTGAGCTGAATTGAAGGTTTTTTTATTCAGCTTTGTGCCCTCATTACCAGCAGACCTATATTTTCAAATACAATTCCCTAATTATCCCTGCTGTTGTAGTTTTGCATCGGAAGCGAGGTTGGGAGTGCTCTGAAAAGGCTTTCATGTGCAACGCTATTAGGGTCCATTTACTTTCAACTCAGTTCGTCCACAAAATAAAAAGAATATCGAGCAAGATTTCTGTGTGCAAGTTCACGGCAGTGTGTTTGTTTATGATTATAAAGAAAGAAGGTTTTTAGTAGGATTATTAAACAATTTCAGTTTTGAGACCACCATGAATACTAACTTTTCTAATGTACAGTTTTGTGAACATTTCACTGCATGAAAAACGAGATGAGTAGAAGATAACTTCTATTGACTTTGGGGATCATCTGATGTTTCAGGTCAAATTGTGAAATATCTTAACATCTACTAGCTGGATTGGCACACCATTTTATACAGACATTCATGGGCCAACATTTAACTCTGTACAATACTTTGGTTTATGACCAAATACGTGCAGAACTAATGACACCCCCATCAGCCTCAGCTGTACTTTGTGTTTTGTGCTTATTAGCAAATGTTAGCATGCTAACAAGCTAAGCTAAGATGGTGAACATGGTAAACATAATACCTGCTAAACATCGACATGTGAACACAGCCACTGTGAGCATGTGAGCAGGCTGATGTTGAACTCTAAGCACTGCTGTGTCAGGTATAGCCTCACAGAGCCTTTCTTCCATTATATTACATTTTAAACAACACTGAATAGCAAAAATATATATTAATCTACAAAAACTGCTGAATATGGAGTTATGCCACAGATAAGATTAGTGACATGATGGCTCACTGTTGTTGAAACATGGTTTCCAGTAAGTGAGTTTTCCAGATGCACAGCAGTCAGAAATAGTGACTACATGTAAAGATGTAAATGGAGACTCAGCCCTCAACACAATTAACAAAACTCGGAGTAACAGTGAAAGCTACTCTGCTTACTGGAAAGCTATCTGTCACACACACACACACACACACACACACACACACACACACACACACACACACACACACACACACACACACACACACACACACACACACACACAAAAACCTTACAAATAAGCAATTAGTAGATCAACAGAAAAATGATCGCCAACTATTTTGATAATCGATTAATCACTAAAGTCATTTTTCATGCAAAAATGGCAGAAAATATATATCTCAAATATTCCTGCTTTTGTCTGGGATGGACATGTTTCATTATGTTCCGACATTTTATTGACTAATCTAGAAAGATAATCGGTAGATTAAAAGATAATAAAATAATCGTAAGCTGCAGCCATACTATGAATAGAGTGCTGTTGGAAGCAGTGGCCTACAATTTAGCTATTACAAGTGACAGCAGGTTTCAGTCCTGTGTTTTGGTGGAGAATTACTTTTTGTCACCTCCGCCAAAGAGGTTATGTTTTCGGCTCGGTTTGTTTGTCTGTCAGCGGGATTACAGAAAAATTACTGCCCGATTTTCATGAAACTCGGTGGAAAGATGTAGCATTGGCCGAGGAAGAACCCATTAAATTCTGGAGCGGATCTAAATCTCAGGGCAGATAGACGCATTACGCTTCACTTGTGTTCGATCGGATTTGTGCTGCATTCATGTGATGTAGGAACAGATTGAAAAATGAGTTCCCGAATGAAAATTCACGGAAACAGCTATCAACGCGCTGTTTAAACGCTCTGAGCAATAAAATACAACGCATTTTATTTGCTCATGAACCCATCAAAGTCGGAAGAACGGCTTCCCAACTCGGGAAATGGGAGCAGCCGAGCTGATGGTCACCCTGCCGATGGGTCCGTGAACAAAACCCAAAACCTGCAGGCCGTAGTCCCGCTCACTCTGCAGCTGACCATAACCTCTGACCTCTGCAAGTACAGGGTCACGAGAGAAAAGAGGATTTCCCTGCAGGAAGCAATAAAGTTTCAAATTACATGACACTTGATTTAAGCTTGTTAAATCCATCAGAGGGATCAGGAGAGGCTGCATGCAAGCTCTCACACAGGTTTACATGTGCAGGAAGATAAACAGAGAGTAGCTCTGAGCCGGACAACACATCCACTACACCTTCAGAGCATGGAAACAAGTGGGATCAGGTTTTAACTCCATCATCCTGGCTACAGTCTTAACAAGTAAAACATAGCATTATGTGTGCTTTCTGCCGGTTTCATCTTCCAAATCTCTAACAGTCAACTGCCAGTACACTGCTAAACACACACACTCTGCCCAAACCACCACTCAATATCTGATCAAAAGAATGTGTAATTCCACCTGACTTCAGTGTATTGTAATACAAAGTGAAGGAAACACTCATAAAAGAGCTAACATGAGAGTAGTTTATTGTTTGCCTTATATTAGTCCGTTTTTTAGATATTTCGAACCAGCCTCAGAAATCCTCATTATGAGCAATATCATTTATAAAATCTTTTTGACTTACAAAACTGAGCACAGCATTACAGATAGTGTTGAAGCCAAACATATTTCACTAGAGTCTGGGATGAGGACAACATGCACAGAAACCTGTTCTTTTTCATATTTGGAATTCCGGACGTATTGTGACACGTAATGAAAAGCAAACATGTCAGTGCTCTGGCGACAAATGTAAAGAGGAAACTGTTTGTTTCTGAACTTTGATATTTCTGATATTGCTTTACCTAGTAATCATTCAGAAACAAATGAATTCATTTAATTCCAAAACCACGGCAGCCAAGTAGCGGTTCAAAGCAACTATCTGAATCATCTAAACAGACTAATGATGGGATGTAAAGCTGTAATTTATCTGTTGCTCTGGAATTGTAATGTCTTTGGTTTAACAACTGTACAGTGTTCTGAACAGGAGTAGAATAAAGATAAACTATTCAATTTAAAAAAGTTAAAGCAAAATGATTCAGATTTCCAGCTCAGTTCTGACTCACTGAAGCTGCAGGACAATCTCCAAAAGCCAAGACGCACCACTTACAGTTTGAAATTGGCTGAAAGGCTGGAAGTGTGGGCAACTGGAAGCAGAAATGCATCATGGACCCAAATCTCCACCATATTTTGTCTTTCTTTCTGTAACAATCCAGTTTGCTCCAAAACATTATTCAAAATGTAGACAGTAGAATTATATATATTATATTATAAACATGATCTTTCCCAAAGCTAAACTGTGTGCTTTGAGCGCTGAAATTCAAAACATGATTCACTAGTTGATACAAGTGGACATTGTAGGAAAACAAGATGATACGTTGTTCACCTTCAGATCAGAGAGGGGCTACCCATTGCTCCGACACACAGAAAGCCTATTTGTCTGACGCTCCGTTACCCCAAATTGGTCCAATGGTCTCCTCATGGTCTCCAAAAAATTACATTCCCAGACAATAAAACTGCATTTTCAATTCCGTTTACGTTTGTTTTTTAACATATCATGCATATGTTTTTAATCACACAAGAGTCTGCGTAGGGATGTGGTTAGGTTGGATCGATTGGTCAAACAAAGACGTGAGTTTTACTCAGGAGACTGGTGTTTGTGACAAACGTACTTAATCTAACAAAGTAGTTAGTAACATTTTTGTTTTGTTTCAATTTACAACGTTAACCACCTACTGTATTCAAAACAGTGACCGTAGTCCGTGAGGAAATACTTTTAAAAAAAAATGTGTTTTGTAAGAGACAGGTTTTATCACACACACTCTCATCTGTAAATCCCCATCGTCTGAACCTAAGCCACGTCTTGACTTCATCCAGTGGGACAAATTTGACACATTTACAAAAACAACCATGGCAATAAAATTCCAAAATAACATGTTAACAGCAAGTCAGTAGTTAACCTGGGGTCATCTGATGCGCCAGTGTTCAGGTTGCCGTGTTCTAAACTCTCCCCCAGATTAAGCGTTCTCTTGTTCCTACCAATCACCCGACAGCCACCTCCATCACACTATAGGCATTCCTCACAACAAGCACCCAGTTTAAAGGGACATTCTCTGTTTTCTTTCTTCCCTCCCTGTCCATAGTGGCATCATTATAAGAGCCTATTATGGCGTTACAGAGACCAACTCACAAACTAAATGCCTTGTTTCTGTCCGCCATGGGAGCCTTCTATAGAGCCGCAACTCCCTCCTTCAACAGAGAGGCCCCTTCATTACACTGCCCACTCCTCCTCCTCCTCTCATCCTCCTCGCTCTCTTCTCCCTCAGACACAGACAAGCCTTTATCTGCCCATCATGTGCTTGCACTCTCTTTCTCTTTTTTCTCCAGCCTGACCCTGTTTTCCACAGCGAACAGGCATGCTGGTTAGGATTTGGGGGGGAAACACACACACACACACACACACACACACACACACACACACACACACACACACACACACATGCAGAGCGAGAGGGAAAAGGCTGATTTGGAAAGCCAGCTAAATATTTTATCCATGGCCATGCTATCTGTCTGTGTAGCTTAATACCGATTTGATGTTATCTCCTAAGTCTTTCCAGCAGAGGTTTTTTATTTTCTCATCAAATAATCTCTTCATATCTGCTGTGCAACATCTAAACTGTGCACCATGTCATCTTGTTGTCTTGTTCATCCCTCTGGCTGGGAGACGTGTAGATGTTGGACTGTAACGTCCAGCCAATGATTGTTACGATACAAACGACCACCACAATGAAGATGAATCAACCGCAGAGCTCCACCACGCTGTTATTTTCAATATCACATAATCTGTTGATTATTATACTTATAAAGCCATTCATCATGTGGTCTAAAACAAACATCAGGAAACTTCCATCACAGATTCCCAAAGCCAAATGGACATCTTCAAATCACTTGTTTTGTGGGACCAACAGTCAGTTATTCAGTTTACAATCATATAGAACACACAAAAGCAGAAAATCCTCAAAGTCGAGAATCTAGAAGCAGAGAGTGTTTGGCATGTTGCTCGATGAATGGCTTAAACAATCAATCAAAAATCAGACAAAACTCAAAGTTAATTGATTAACTGATGATGTCCACATTAATTAAGTGCATCTCCAGAGAGACGGAAGACACAAAAGACTATAATAATAATAAATTGAATTTGTAAAGCGCCTTTCAAAGCTAAAAGCAACCTCAAGGCACTAAAATTCAGAAAAGCTGCATAAAACTCACAAAATAATTTAGAAAGGAAAAATTTGCTGGAAACCAAAGAAAAGGTATTGTTCGCCGTCCACGATGTCACTAGTAAAAAAGTACAGTAGGGCTTTTCTTCCAAATGTTTTTCCAAAATGTCACCTCTTGAACCTTTCAAAAGCTTCAGCAGGCACGTTAATGAAACAAGTCGTAGCTGAGCTTTGTTCAGACATGTATGTCTATATTTCAGCCCACAGTACAGTTATCACATCACCATTATGTGAGTCTAAATGACAGGAAAATGTGTACAATACTTATGAACACATGAACGGCCATACATACTCTGCGTCTTGGAAATTTCAGTCAAATTAGACAGGATATATTTTTAATGAGTGATAGAACAATCTTCATCTGTAAAGGTCTTTTTTTCCAGCCCATTAATTACAAATTACACGACATTACTGCTGGCAATTTTCCAAAACATTGTTTTACACCTTTCAGGCAGCCGATGGGTTTCCTTCATTTCCCTACAGTATGAATCCAACTTACAAAGACTTGAAATCTCCTGGAGTTGCATAAACCATCACAGTGAACAGCATCGAGTCACAATTATGACACTGTTCTGAGGTAATGGATCGCAGACTTCACAGTATGTATGAAACAAAGATCACGTTAGCTGTCACCAACAGTTATTACACTTGAATGACATAAACCATTAACGTTCGGGAAAACTTCCCTCAGCAAACAGCATGTCTAATGACTCGGCACATCTACCACTTCATTGATCAGGAGAAAAGGCAAAGGTGGCCACATGAAGGAAAACTTTATATTCACAGGAATTAAGTGAATTGTTTACTGGTTTCATGTATTGCATGGAATTCAAAATCCCTCATGATGTGCATGTGATGTGCAAAGAGCGCAGTAAATGTGCTGTACATAACTGAACAATTTCCTCCTTGTCGTGCCACTGCAGCTCCATGATTGCCGCCTAAACAACCGTTTCCTTAATCTGATCCGTCTGATTTTTTGCAGTTAGTTGGCGTGCACATGGTTGACACTGAATGCACCCCTACTTCCCCTCCTCCCATCACCTGCCTTCAAATATTGTCTACCCATTATCTGCCTTTTAGAGGTGTCCTCCTTCACCTACTCTCAATTTTTTTTTCATGCTCCTGCTCATTTCCTGTCTTTTCAACCTCTTGCTTTAAATGTCTTCTTGTCAACGTCACTACTGTCTTTCTGACCATTTCCTTTTATTTGTCACCTTTCCTCCTCTTAACCTCTTCTAGTCTCTTCTCCTTATTACGTTATTTTGTGTCTCTTGTCTTTTCCCATTTCCTTTATCCTTTATTTGTCCTGCCATCCTCCCATTCTCAGTCTTTGTCCCACCTTTCCTTTGTACATTTAGTCTCCTTTCTTTTCCCTTTAAAGTCACCATCCATTACTTTAAGCGCCCCTAGTCTGGCAGTACATACACATGTAATACATAGTTTACAACCCAATAACAGTGTATTAATGTATGACTGCTCCTGTGAACACCCACATGTGGCAGCTGCTGTATAAACAGTAAATTAATGTCGATATATATATTGACAAACACTAGATTAAGGTGAGACACTACAGGCAAAAACATGTTTTTTATGGCTGATGACAGTATTTTCTGATTTATGGAGTGATACAAAGAGATATCCATAATTCTCTAAGTAAATACCTTTGACTCTTATATGGCAACAAAATGAAACAAGAATTCTGAACAGATTTCTGTTCCAGAAATGTGTGCAAATAAGCACTTATTTAATAAAATAACGCCTAATTTGCATATTTAAAAACAACATTTCAGAAAATGTGTAATACCAAAATGAATTGTCCTAATGTAAGTAATTAACTGGGAAGGTTTCATGGTGATATCTATGAGTTAAAGAGTTTTACCCTGTTCACCTGTAGTGTGTCCCTTGTAACACTTAAAATGACCTTACATCTGCTTACAACTACATTTAAATAGATTATGGAGGGAATATGAATGCTAAAAAAACGTTTTCTTAATTTCCATCTACTTTGATCACAGTCCTCCGATCCTCCATCTTGGCCTTTTACTTATTTCTTTACTTCCACTGGTCGACTCCTCTCATCCTCCTGTCTTACTTTTTTAATTAATCGCCCATTTACTTTAGTTCTCTCTTTAAAACTCCCCCGTCTTTCCTCCTCTCCTGTCATTTATTCCCCCTCCTCCTCTTGTTATGCTAAAGGAAGCCGCTGCATGAGAGCGCGAGACACACTCACAGGCGCGTTTAAAAGAGAGAAGAACGCACGAGCTCATCTTCTTCTTCTATTTTTTAAATTTTATATCCGTCAAAGCTCCAATGGCGTGTGCGCGCCGTGGACAAGGAACCTAATTCTGATGAGAAGGAGGGAGGGAGGCGCGTTCACGAGGCTAAGGGGGAGGAAGCCAGTCAGCCATCCAGCCGTGCGCGCATGCTCGAGACAGCAGGTGCCCGAGCACCCGTTAAAGAAAAGGAAAAAAAACGAATTTGCATTGCTAATGAGCTCCTCGGAGCCTCCTCCCCCTCCATTTTGGGGGGCGACATGTTTTTATTCTTGTTCTTTTTTTAAATCCTTCCAAAAATACAAAAAGATACAAGGAAAACATTTTCCTTTTGTTGATATTATGGTTATAAAAGGGTATTTTATAATTGTTTTAGAAACATCACAGGAGAAATAAAATCATGAAGCAGAAGGTTACTAGACTTTACAAATGACTGGACCTAGAATTGAAATCACTGTAGCAATATAATACAAAACACAACAGCGACTCTTCATTATGGAAATGTTTGTGAGGCGATTCATTTGCGTTAATGAGCCGATTTAAACGTGA
>NC_041367.1:24982917-25087917 GCF_900634415.1 Cottoperca gobio | reverse complement strand
GAACAATGGGGGCAAAGCATCAGGGCGAGCAAGAAGAGGGGGGAATGAGGAGTGGGGGAAGGACCCCCTTCTTTTAAATATCAACCATTCAGAGTGAACTGAAAGAAGATGGAGACACAGAGAGACCACATCCGCCCTTAGTGGGCTAAATTTAAAAGTGCACAAATTCACTGGACCTTTAACCAAGTGTTTTACTCGCCTAACCCTAACCATACCTGAACATTACCATAACCACAATCTTATCCATACCCTATAGTATAGGGTAGTATAGTATAGTATAGTACAGTTTTTATAGTATAGTTTTTTTTTTTAAATGTTGTCATTGAACTTAGTCTGTCTTAGTCCGTTTCCAAGCGCATGGAGAGAAAGGTAATGCGCTTTCTTTGCCTGTTTTGGTGACTGGTGAACTAGTAGTCCATTTGCACATTTGCTACCTCTGAATTTTACCAGCTAGCTCACTCCGCCGCCCCACCGCCTTACTCTCCAGCTAGCTTGCTGTTTGGCTCTTTCTCTGTAACCGCTGTAGCATGAAAGCATGGTGGAATTAGCAAGCTAGCTAGCTAACTAGCCACATGACTTTTGTGTACAATTTCTGGACTGCCTTTGTGAACGCAAACCGGACCAGTTTCAGATTCAAGAAAACTGCAAAAATACAGTTGATTCTGTGACGAGACTGAGACCTTCAAAAAGAGGTTTACAATGCTAGAACAAATTCCCAGAAAACTGCAGTTCCACTGGAACTCTCACTTCTTTTAAATCAAGGCTGTAGACATTTTTGGTTTGCTGCAGCCTAATCAAATAATTGTTAATTTCTTACACTGCCCTATAACTCTTATTCCTCTATCTTATATCTGTCTTATTATATTTTAGCTTGTTTTAATTTGATCTTCTCTTGGCTCTTAAATGACTGTTTTTAATTGTATTTGTATGTATATTTTATATTTCTTTTTGCACTTTGACTCAGTTCTTTTCATGTTTTATGTAAAGCACTTTGAATGTGTGATATGAATACATTTGCCTTGGCTAATTAGTATATGTAGCTGCCAACTTTATATCTTTATATCTCAGCTTCACAGACTTGAGAGAAGTTACGCCAAACAGTTGAAGTGGTGCTTTTTGACTTCAGTGGACAAACCTGAAAATGCTCGGCTAACAGTTTACTGTGGACAAAGTAGTGTTAATTTTGTCAGCTATTTTCTTATTTAGTCTTTGTCCTACAGTACCAGTCAAACGTTTGGACACACCTTCTCATTCACATTGACTGAGAAGGTGTGTCCAAACCTTTGACTCGTACTGTAGGACAAATGTCCTTCTTAGCTTTCATGATATTTAGTCAACTTCATCTTGTTTTTTACTGATATGAAGCTTGACTAAAAGTGTAGGCACTTTAGTCTTATCTTAGTCAAAGAAAACCCCTAACTATTTTAGTTTAGTTCTAGTCAATGAAAACTGTTTTAGCCATCAGATTATAACATTTCAGTCAATCTAGTATAGTCAAAATATCACTTGGTTTCTGTCTCCCAAGCCTTTATAGTGTTTAATGATGTTAGTGCCTTCTCGTCTCGTTTTAGTCATGGAAAATAAGGTTGTTGACGAACATGTTTTCGTTCATGATCATTTATGTGCATGTTTCAGTTGCTTTGCGTATTTACATTCTCTCCTCTCCTCTGCTCTGTGAAGGGCGGAGCTCTCCTTCCGAACCCACACACACACACACACACGCTTGCGAGCGAGCGCACACACCTCCAGTGAGAGACGGAGGAAAGGTAAGGAGAGAACTTACAAAATCTGCGCCACGCACAGATCTCATCCAGCCCAGGCAGCACCCCCCAGAGCAGTAAACCTAGGGGAAACACTGAAGTCAATAAAAAGTCATTCATAACCTTGTGTACAGTTAAATGCAATAGGCTTAATTGTTTCAAAATCCCACGGTACACTAGGATTTGTCTCACCAGTGTGCACACCATTGGGAACCACTGTATTAGACAACACAGTCTCAGTGATCACAGAGAGAGCAGGAATAGACGGAAGATATTTTTAACCAGCAGACTCTGCAGAGAAACAGACACTCCCACTGCTCAACGCATGTTGGCTGTGATGCACATTTTGTTGTTTGCAGACCAAAAGCGGGCATAGAAGAAGAGATAAAGCTGTTTTCCTGTTGTGCTGTTTTAGTGTTGACAGAGGTCTTTATCAAAAACCACCTGAAAACACAAGTAAGGACACAGGAAGCGACAACCTCCAAGTCTGAATAGTCCCCTAAACCTATATTCTCTCTGATATCCACTGGTTGCTAAAGGAAGTCCAAATTGTATAGAATCCAATGAGAAATTGACCATACTTCTCTGTTCTCTGTTATTTATTTCCACAGTAAACATTTTCCAAATTAGTTTCTGGTCTCAATCACTTGTTTCAAGTCTTCTTCAATTCAGCATGTTATTAATTTAGTAAATGATGGGCCCATTTAGTATAAAATAGACGATAAGGCAGCATATGCTTTAGGGCGTGTCAGTGTGTCGTTGAGTCTGAAATCTGATTCCCTTATACCTCCTTTCTCAGCGAAAATGAGAAAAGAGTCCTTTTTTACCAAACCGACCAGGAGAAGCATGCTATTTGTACACTTAGAGGGGGAAAAATGATGGTTAAGTGAGGACATAGGCCTTGTTCAGACGGCCAGACCAAATCTGTGTTTTGGAATATCCAGATATCCATATTGATTTTAGAAAGTCTGGACAGCAATTTTTTTTAATGATTTTTGCAAATTGGAAACAAACCACATTTGGATATGGTTTGAAATGTGACTCCAAAGGGATTTCCACAGATTTCTCAGTGCAGATGCTCAAATCAGATTTTGATTCACAACAAGTTCTGCACTTAGACTTGACAACATAATTGTTTGGAGGGCGAAATGATAGATTTCTCATGCTTCCGTGTTGGGAAGCCAGCGTATCTACTTAATTACTGACGACTACGATATTATCAGAGCAACCCATGCAGATAGGTTGGTAATGTCTGGAAACACATTTCTGATTACTTATAATAACAGTGCGGACAGTCTGTCTAAAAGATCGGATTTGAGAAACAAATTGGATTTGCCTGCAGTCTGAACGTAGCCTAGTCTCAGTGACCAACTGACTAAGTAGCTTACTGATCGAATCACGGATTAACTAACTAGTCCCGTATCTCACGTACTAACACACTGTGTTAAATCTGTGCGTAGCATGTTTACAATATTCTGCACATACACATAACTTGATTGATTCTGTGACAGAGTAGAGGCTGGCAGTGTTCTTGTTTGCAGCAATTAAACCAATGTCTTGGCGTTATAGTGCTAATCTATTGTTAAAATCCATCACACTCTACACATGGATATTTCAAGAATTAATGTAAGCTGATTAGTCTTGAGTCATTAGGCCCTAGAAATTAGAGAAGTTACTCGAGGGTTGTTGGCCTAAACCCCTTGCACTCATTTAACCACTGTTGAAGTGTCTCTGAGAAAATGATCAAACCTCCAACGGCTCCATTAGAGCTGCTCAGTGACCCATAGTAACATGTTGTTCTTGCTCTTCCTGTGTGGAAAAAGGTAAAAAAATTAATCAAAGTCATTCAGTTTCTACCTTTTTTAAAGACAACATAAAATTCTTAGATGGCCAATAAAAAAATGTCAGATATGTGAAGGTAACATTTTATTGCATTCTACTAAGACTCAATCATATTAAAAAGTACAGAAAATAAAAACCTCCAGTTGTAATTCAGGGGCAGGAGTGCTGAGTCAGACTTGTTTCTGCTCCACATCACTGCTCAAGTGTCTGCAGATCACCCCATATGCTCACCTAATGAGGCTATGAGACCAGGAAAAACCACACACACACACACACACACACACACACACACACACACACACACACACACACACACACACACACACACACACACACACACACACACACAGAGAATCAGGTAGTCTTTACATGCAAGCTATTGGAACTGGGAGGTTAGTTTTGGTGACTTTTTAACTGATGGAGGTTGCGGGGACAGATACACAGCCAGGCAGTAAACTGGGAGAAAATGACTTCAGGGGCAAGACAGTCCCTGAGGTTGTTATACATTTGTAATGAAGTTGGCAGGGCTATAGTCAAGACAAACTTAATCAATTCCAAGTCAAGTCCAAGACCAGGTCTAGCCAAGTCCGAATCAAGACCAAGTCCAAAGGCAGTCTAGAGCAAATGGAGTCCTGATTAAGACCACAATAGGCAATAGTGTTTTCCAATGCTAATCCTCTACTCCAGGGCTCACTAACAGGCGGACCCAGACGCCGTTTCACGAAGGGCGGCGCTTCGCACACACCTACACACACAAATAGAGGGGAGGAAAGGAGCTCTGAAACTCTAACAGTCCGAAACTCCGAAACGCCGAGTCCAACAAGACACGAGTCCAAGACAGTTCTAGGACTTTAAAAAAGTTGACTTGAGTGATGTGAGAGGAAAAGAAAACGAATATTGGCTGTTTGCAGATACTACCCATAAAATGCTCTTATAGAATACATCCGGATCATTGAATGAAATGTTGGAAAACCAATTGCATTTATTTTGAATTGTGGTATTGACCTCTACTGCACATGGCACTTGTTTTCACTGTCATACTCATTCTGAATACTTGCACCCACTCTGCCATGTTTGTGTTTACCTATATCCCTTTTTACTACCACACGTTTTGCTGTCACAGAGGCTAAGACTTTGCCTTAAACAATTGGTCTTTGAACATGTTTTTCTCAAAGACTCAAGTACTCCAACCCTGGATTTGTTGAGGTTGCGGTTTGGATTTGTATTATTGTACGCCAGAAAGAGTATGTAGTAAAACCTGCAAGTATTCTTCAAATGTGACCATTTGTTTTGGAAAAACTTGGTGCAAGCTGGTGCAAATATTTACAACAGTCACTTACATTTATGTTAATAATTGTGATTGTAGGATTAAAAATTCCTGAAAGAACTGATAAAAGTTGAAGCAGCAACAGAGAAGGGGTTTGATGGAGAGTTGCAGGTAGCCAAAGTGTTGCCATACAAGGGATGTCTTGTTCATCGGTTCTTTAACGTATGTTCAAGTTTGTTGTGACTGTTGCGGTGTTTTTCAATTGGCACTTTCGGTCGCGGTTTGAGTTACAGATACACCTTCAAGCTGGTAGCACTGTTGTTATGAGATATATATGAAAAAAGGCCTATTAGTGTGTTAACCTCTTACAGTGTGGGCGAATTTACCCGAAAATACCTACAAACGACATACCCAAAGTAAATTGAAAGCTGCTCTTCAACCATTTGCACCAGATGATGATTTTGGTCTCATTCAAAAGATAACTCTCTTATTGTTCTTGCAAAACAGTGAATAATCACTCCAAGTGCTTCTGGCGCTGAGTAATAGTGGTCTGAATATACTGAATTTGAAGAAAATACACTCCGCCAGAATTTCTTTGATGTCTGAAGATGGGTATAGCTGGTAGTCCCGAGCTGGAAAACACAATAGGAACATAGCACCAAGTGTTATCAAGTTCAGGTTCAAATTTGAGAGGGAAGGTTTTTCTAAGAGTAACACCAGGCGTTCACAAACTGTGCATTTGGAGATATTATAATATTTATTGATAAAAGGCCATAAATAACTATCATAAAGAACTATTATATACGCAATATTCCCTGTCAGTAGTAATGACACAAAGTAAGTGAAGTACAAACACATTTTTTGTAATATGTTTTTATTTTTTTATATAATAAATACAATTATGAAAACATATATGAATATTTGTAAAATAAAACCATAGATGATGTATGTCAAATGATTCAGCAGTTCATTGGCTACACGATACGCCAGTCAACGGGAGACTGGGCTGCTGCTGGCTCCGTCTGCAAACAAAAGAGGGCTGGCACTTCCTTATCAAGTTGACACTCATTGGCTTTTGATGGCTATATATAACGCATGGAAGCTCTGATTGCCTCAAATGAAGTGTCAATCGAAAGGTCAGAGTTCGGGCATCCATTTTTGAAGTGCCAAAACTGTGCTGAATGCGGAGATATTACGTTTTTACCTTGTATGATAACAAAATTGTACACATCGATCAGCTGATATCAAAGATTGCAACAGCTGTTCATGGGCTTTTGACGATGTAACGATGTTCATGATGGATATATTTTTTACTGCAAACGATATATTGGACCTTTGGCAATGACACAGGAGAGTTTTATTTGGATTATTACATATTACAGTATTATGATGAGACTGTATAGGTGAGTTGGCTCAAAGTTATTATGTTAATATTGGGTTTGCTTGCTAGTGTTAGATGCCTATTGTACTATCTGTTGTGATTGTGATCTCTAAACTGTTTAGCTCACTAAATAGACGAGACTCTAAGCTTTCTCTGAGTATGTGGCATTGGGTGTACAGTCCAGCATGGTGGACTGTACACAACAAAGTACAAGATACAACCTCTCTGAAAATGCACCGTGGGCCCGCCGGCGGGCCGTCCACACGTTAAGTGCTAACTCAGCGACCCTGCTGCTGTTCCTGTAGTTAACATTTCTAATCTTCTTATTAGTGTTTAAAATGTCTCCATTATGCAGCCCCAAAAGTGGGACACATGGTATTATGAAGTTATCCCAGCTAAGGAAAGGAAAAGGCAAGGCAAGTTTATTTATATAGCACATTTCAACAACAAAGGGGTAAACTGGTATTGATAATAACTTTGATAGTGAAGAATGAAATTTTGATATCAAGTTAATAATACACATATGATAATAGCGTGTAAAGAATCCAGCACCCCTTAGTTGCCTAAATGTGACCATATCTTAAAGGAAGTTTGCTGCAAATGAAGTGCTTGTCGGTTTCGGATGTTTCAAAATGTGACCTGTGTGTTATTTGCTATGAAGGATGAAAACTATTGACCATCTTGCAATGGGTTAACACCAGCTGCGACACCAAATCGGACCAGAGGCTTAAAGTGGGGGGCCAATGGCCCCTAAGCCCCCCTTGCTCGCATCACGGCCATTTTCAAAATCGGCTTTCATTTTGATCTCAAATACACATCTGTAAAGTTTCATGACAATGTGACAAAATCTATCAGCACATTTTTCCATGATGACACCCGAGTTGTTTTCCACTGTTTTTTTGTACATTAACAATATGTATATTTTTGTTGATTGGGACAGGTTCAGATTCCTGCAGTCAGAGCTTTAAGAGTGACACCGTGACTGCTTCAGACTGAGAACAGATTCATTCTACACTGTCTGTCTCTCCTCCAGCTCCTACGGAGATCTGTCCCAGACAGACCTAGTGCTGAGTGTAGTGTACGCACGGACACACGCACGCACGCACGCACGCACGCACGCACGCACGCACGCACGCACACAGACAAAGCTTCAGGGCAAAGTTGACAATCATGACAACATGGTTTCATCTTTAACTCCCTCTTAAGTCTCTTTTCCCCTCATCCACTCATTCTGAGCTTCTCCTGCCTCACTCTATCTTCCATATTTATTTCCAGCATCCCCCTTTCATATACTCTCTCATCTCCTCTCATCTCACTCCCCTCCCTCCCTATCTCAATCTCATTCGACCGCCACGTCCATTCTTTTATTTCTCTATCACTCCATCTCTTTACTCTCTAATTTGGTGAAAACATCCTGCTGCTATGGAAACTGAATGAAAACAGACACACACAGGAATTGACATGTGCAATCTATCTATCTCACGCACATACAAACAGATAAAGACAAGTGGACCAACACACTCTTACACGCACATGCCTAGGCTCAAACTCAGACATGTACACAAACAAAAATCCAAACACACAGCGTCCAATGTCGTCTGGATGTCACCAGACAGAGAGATCTCTAGAGAGAGTCCTCTGCCTCTGGTGACAGCAGTGTGTGTGTGTGTGCGTGCGTGCGTGTGTGTGTGTGTGTGTGTGTGTGTGTGTGTGTGTGTGCGTGTGTGTGTGTGCGTGTGTGTGTGTGTGTGTGTGAGAGAGACACTGGGTAAATGGCGACATGGACAGAGGAAGAAACAAACAGAGGATGGAGAGCGACAGGGAAAAAACAACAGGCAGAAGGCAAGACAGGAAGAAACGAGAACGCTTCAGACAGCAGACAGCAGACAGCGAAAAGAGAGGGAGAGAGGCACCGACATGGGAGAGGAAGTGAGGCATGGATAGAGTGAGAAAGAGGGGGTAATGAATGAGAGGGAGAGTTTGCCTGAGGACAGCGTGACCAGCCTTGGTGTGTCTGTCTAAAGCAGGGGCTGCTGGGTAATAAATAACCATCACTGGGATGTCAGAAAGACACAGGAAAAGAGATGGATACACCAGAGAGACAGACACAGATAGAGAGATAAACAGATGGATGTTAGGGATAGAAAATGGCAAAAGGCTTTCTCAAGGTATATGGTTCACAGTGTTAGGGACAGTAACTTGTTCAAAGTTTTCCCAGGAGTAGGGATTGTATAGTAAATTACATTACATTACATTACATTACATTACAGGTCATTTAGCAGACACTCTTATCCAGAGCTACTTACAGTGAACTAACTACAGGGACAGTCTCAGGGTTACAATGGTGGCAGCCCTGGTATTGAACTCACAACTATCTGGTGTTCTGTTTGGAAGCTGTACCACTAGACCACTAGGCCATCACCACCCTTAAATGTAAATGGTGTTGCTGTTAGTACATAGAAGCATGGTATTAACCTGGTTCTGGTCTATTGCAATAGGCTGGGCCCTGGAGGAAGGACATTGAGGGCTGCTGATCTGGGAGTTATTTGTTGTAGCCTGAAAAGGCAGAGTGTCAGAATAAACTGTGTCTCCACCAATCTCGACGCAGGGGATAGTAAATGGCGTTTGGAGGTTGGAGTTGCCGAATCTGGAGAGGGAGGAGTGTCAAGTTGTGTTTGGTAGGGGTTTTTTTTTTGGCCAAGCACCTTAAGAAAAATAATAATTATCTGTGTGGTTAGAGTTTTTTATAGGGTAATGCCCATTGTTTAATGTCCAGGGTAGGAACCCTGTCTTATGGGGGTGAGTGTGACGGCCTCAGAGGTGGCCCTGTCCTTCCCAGGCTGTGTTCTTAACCTGTGTTTCAGGAGGTTGATTGGTGGAGCTGAGACCTCGTCAGTGATGCAGCACACCTGAGCAGGCTGGGCTCAGGCTATAAAGCAGACTTGCAAGATCTTCTCGCTCTCTTTCCCTTGGCCTGCTGACTGATACTATTATTTTTTTGTGCGTTTTGTGTCTTTCATTTACTTAATTAAACCATAAAGCAAAGTTATGGATTGTGTGGTCTCCCTCCTTGTCACCTCCTTTCGAGCCAGGTTGTGACAATAGACATGACCAATGATATTAAAATAGTAAAGATGAGTGGGGATTGTAAAGGGTGTTGGGGTTGGTAAATTGGTTATTCAATGGTTTTGTGGATTGTAAATTGCTTCGAGCTATTTTATGGGCAATTGAAAGTGATTAGTGATGGAATGAATGTGATGGTCTCAGAGATAGTAAATGGGTCTTAGAAATCTTTGAATAGGTAAATGGCAATAGGGATACCAAATGGTGTATAGGCTCATAAATGGTAATTGACAGGTTGGGATGGCCAATGGAATTACAGGACAGTGTCACAGTGTGGTGTAGGAGAGGACCCAAAAGCAGTTCAGCAGACGGTATTATAACAAAAAGTGAGCCAGACACAGGCAGGTAACATGAATAACGAACCCACAAAGAACACTGAGACAGACAGGGATATATACAAAGACACTAAATGAGGGAACCAGACACACCTGGGGGAGAAAGGCAAAAACACAAGGGCAGGAAGTAGAAACAACAGAGAACAGGTAATTAACAAAATGAAATAGGAAGTACAAAACATCTAACGAACAGTCAGATTGTTACAGACAGTAGTTCATGTTGAGTTAATAGAACTGATGAATGGCGTTACAAATGATAAATGGTGTTGGATTAGTGGGACTGGTAAATTAACTCAGAAACTATAGCATAATAACAGGTTTTTGTTTGTTTTTTATTCCAAAATTATATATGAGTTTTTTTCTGATGAGCAGGAAAACGTTTCATTCTAAAATGGTTACAAATATGATTCATATTAGAATTGTTGATCTGCCAGACTTAGTAACACTTGGCTATCAGTGGGGAAAGATCATGGTTTGGGTTAAAAACCTTCTTATTTAAGGCCCTGTCACACATATCCGTATGGCAGAAACGTATGCTGGCGTATACGAAATATCGGCAATACGTTGATATAAATTAAGGGTAAGTTGTGATCGTTCGAAGGACGCAGACGATGCGCCAAACACGGCAGACATACGGCCCTGTCACACAGTTCCGTATGGCAGAAACATATGCCGGCATATATGAAAAGTAACTCAAACTTAGTCAGAGTCCAAATACGTCCAACTTTTCCACAGTGGGGTTGTAGCTGACGTATAAATAACGAATACATAGCAAATTATTATACGTATGTCTAACCAAATTGATAGCGTATCACTTACTTATACAAAACGATTCAGAGCGTCTGGCCAACGGAGCTGGAAAAGTGCCATTTGGTTCACGACATGCTGATGCTAGAGAACGGCTAGAATGTACTCTTGTCGCAGCCTCTCAGCATCCTCCATGCTCTCTGATGATGGGTTGATGTATTCATCAAGACGTGCTGTGAAGAAGTGAGGATGAGCTACTCACAGGGACCCTATATACTATATTCAAACCCCAATAAGCTCCGAAAACGCTAGCTGAACGCTAGCTGTACTGTAGAAACACGTTTAATAAGTTACTCCGTCGTCAGAGATAAGCTTAACATAGGTTACAAATAGGTTATCCACTCGTTATCAATAAGTTGGCTGTAGGGTTCACTGTCAGCCAACGTAGCCTATATCTAACATACTCACGTACGTACTATATTTACGTAGGTAAGTATTCACGTACTGTATTTACGTAGGTAATTATTCACGTACGTATTCCGTATTCACGTATATCTAACGTAACGCAACTTATGTGTAACATCTGCATAACTTATGAAGCACACGTTGGGTACGTCCGGTAATTTTGAACATGCTCAAAACATCAGCGTTCAACAACGCACCCCAGCATAACACCGCCTGCTCTTAACGAATACTACTTATACCTTACCTTATATCAACGTAAACCAGGGTATTGCCGATATTTTGAATCAAATCAAATGTATTTATATAGCCCAGTATCACAAATTATACATTTGTCTTAGTGTGCTTTACAGACTGTACAGGATACGACCCCCTCTGTCTTTAGACCCTCGCATCGCACAAGGAAAAACTTCCTAAAAAAAACCCCACAATTAAAGGGGAAAAAATGGAAGAAACCTCAGGGAGAACAACTGAGGAGGGATCTCTCTCCCAGGACGGACAGACGTGCAATAGATGTCGTGTGTACAGGATAAGCATAGTACAAATACAACATTTGACAGAAATTATGTTGTGTTGAAAAAGAGAAAGTATGAATGAATCCAGGAAAATGTCAATAAGGCTTCCAGCAGGACCAGGGCAGCAGGCGCAGCCACGATTCCTGATCCTGACGTAAACTTTATCAGTGGCAACCTGCCACATGAGAGACACAGAAACTCCGGGGATGATGCCCCGAATGATGAGTTAGTAACATAGGCATAGGCCATAGCATACGCCATATTTTTGTATATGTTATGCATTCGTTGAGTATTCGTCTGATACATTTTGTATAAGTAAGTGATACTCTATCAATAGGTTAGACATGCGTATCTGTATACGTTCACTTTTCCGATCCGATGACAAATTTTCATTTATGTCAGCATACGTTTCTGCCATACGGATATGTGTGACAGGGCCTTTCAGGTCCGAATTTTTTTTGTGTCAGACACTTTGTCCAGCCAATGACAACCTGAGCTTTAAAAAGAAGACAGCAAAGTTAATGATAACGTTTTAAGTTCTGCTCTACAATATACAAGACAGAATACCGATGCCAACTTTCATATATCTGTCCTTTTTTCAGTATTTCAGCTCTTATCTCAAAGCAGAAAATAACCTCCCATAGTTCTATCTCTCCTCTTTTATTCTTCTCATTTCTCCCCAAGGTTGCTCGGCCATCAAACGTCTGGGAGCTGAAAATTTGGTTATCCCCTATTTTTGGTTTAAACAATGGCGTACACTAAAAACTCAACGTACATAAGTTGTTGGGAGGTGTTCAAAATATCACTGTAGACTGGAGTTTGCTTCTAGAGTCCTGATTGGGTTTAGTTGAGGCAACAAAGGCACTTTGATTAAGTTTAGACAAAGATTGTGGTTTTGGTTAAATGGTAATAAAGTTGTATCTCGCATTTCAACATTCCATCAAGTCTCTGATCTTCCCCTAACATAAACCGAGTGATCTGAGTTTTTTCTAAAAACCAAAATATAGAAACAGCTTTTAGTTGCTCCATTTTTTTTTTTTTTAAGTAATTAAGTATTTCCAGCAAGCGAGAACACTTCTGACACGGATGATCTCCTGTTGTATTAAGGGAACCTGTCCGGACCTGATTTTCTAGATATTCTAGATAGATAGATATTATAGATAGATAGAAAGGTTATTTACACAAAAAGGACAACTAAAATGTTTAACTGGAGAGATGACGAGATTTCTGTCGGTAAGTGCTGAAGCTGAAGCCGAAGGCAGGCAGGCAGGCAGGCAGGCAGGCAGGCAGGCAGGCAGGCAGGCAGGCTCCTCTGCCGGGTGAATGTGCTGTGCAGAGGGTGGTGGGCGTTGTTTATCCAAGGTCCTTCTTGCAGCGTCCCTCTTCTAGAGAACTTGAGAATCAATAATTTCTCAGATTTAATTTGTACATTGCTATAAAAAAAATTATACTTCCTGTGTGCACTTAGGCTACATAACAAACGTGACTTATTTTTCAACGGGTTCACAATTTAAAGTCTAAATGCACTATTTTCCTTGAATCTGTATTTGTGTGTGTGTTAACTCTTCATTTAATTTCCCTATTACCTCACCCCTGTGTGTGTGTGTGTGTGTGTGTGTGTGTGTGTGTGTGTGTGTGTGTGTGTGTGTGTGTGTGTGTGTGTGTGTGTGTGTGTGTGTGTGTGTCTATCGAGCTCTCAGCGCTACCTGTCAAATTAATTTCCCGCTCACCCATCCCGCTCGCTTATTTTTGGATGTATGGTGTGCCCTTGCAGCGGCTGTCAGCCAATGAGAATACAGTTTAGAGCCCCTGTGGGCAGCAAACTTCTCTGTGATTGGTAGAGGCGAGCGGGCTATAAACGGAGGAGTTTAGCTGGGATTAACTTCAATATCTAATCAATGTTGACTAGTGGAATAACAGAGGCAGAGATAGGAGGAGGAGGAGGGGAGGAAGAAAGGAAGAAAGAAACTGGCAAAAGAAGAAGTAAGTGAGGGGGAAAGAGAAGGTAGGGAGAGAAAATGTGGGGAAAGAAATGTGTGTATGTGTGACTGACAGAATAAGTCAGGATTGAACGGAAATAAAAGAGCATGAAAACTATGTGCATCAGAGGGGGAGAGATGGAGCTGAAGGTGTGAAAAGAGGAGAGGGGGGAAAGGAGGACAGGAAGAATAATAGCAGGATAAGACGGGGGAAGTAAAGAGGAGGAGGGAAGGGAGGAGAGGAAGAAGACAATGTGGAGGAAGACATGAGGAAGAGGTAGAGACACAAAATAGAGAAACAAGAAGAAGAGGAAAGAAAAGAAAGAGGATGAAGAGTTGGCTGTAGGAAGGAAGAGAGAGAGATAAAAGCAACAAAAGGAAGGAGATGGAGGAGGAGGACGAGGAGGAGGAGGAAGCATTAGAGTAAGATAAGAGGAGTGGGAGAGAGAAGAGATAAACAAAAAGAGTAATGCAAGAGAAAGATGAGAGTAAGAGGAAGGAAATAACTAAAAGGTACATAAGGGGTAAAAACAGGGATATGAGGTAGAGGAGCGAGGGCAGAAGGAAGAAAGGGACGATGTTGTGCTTGACAGATTGTAGAGCCCACTGAATAAACTGTGTGAGATTGGGCTGTATAAATAAGAAATGTAGACATAAGGAGAAGGAGGAAAAGGAGAATTTAGGAAAGGAGAGCAAGAAATGAAATTAAAAGATAAAAGAGAAGGAAGAGAGAGAAGAAGAGGAAGGATTTCTGAGGAGGAGGAAGCATGAGAAGAAGGGAGGAGGAGGAAGAGAAATGCTGGACAGATGGCACAAGAGCTGTGGAGAAGGGAGAGGAAGAGAGGAGGAAGATGAAGAGAAGGAGAAGGGGGACAGAGGAGTAGAGAGGAGAGGAGGAAGAAATGAGAAATGGGACTCAAATGAACAAGGAAAAGTAGACAGGAACAGGAATGGGTGAAAGGAGTGAAAAGAAGAGGAAGAGGACAGGGGGAGATGGAAGAGAAATAGGAGCAGGTAAGGACAAGGAACAGTATAGTAGGAACAAGAGAAAGGATATAATAGAAAAGGAGGGCAGATGGAAGAATAAAAGAAGAAGGAAGTGAGAGAGTATGGAGAGGAGGAGCAGAGAAGCAGGATAGGATGAGACGAAAGAAGAGCGGGAGGTTGAGGGAGAAAAAAAGAGGGCTAAGGGGGAGGAAGGGGGTTAAGAGGAGCGGCAGGGGCTTTCAGTGACTGTGCTCTCATGCATGTCAGCGTCCTCCACCCCCCAAACATCCCACAACCCCCATTCACATGAATTAAAGGCTCTGTGTGTGTGTGTGTGTGTGTGTGTGTGTGTGTGTGTGTGTGTGTGTGTGTGTGTGTGTGTGTGTGTGTGTGCGTGTGTGCGTGTGTGTGATGAGTCATACTTTTGTTTTGTGGCGGTCTTTAGTTCCAGCGAATGGCGTGTACTTCTCAGGGTGACAATGACACACACATACACACACACACACACGCACACACACGCACACACACGCACACACACACACACACACACACACACACACACACACACACATGCACATATTTGTGACAATTGTTAAAACATGATTTATACTTTGCACAAGGAATTAAAGTTTGCCTTGCATAGTTTGATGGCGTCACAGCAACACCAGACATCTGTTGTACTTCATCATGCCTAATTATGAGTATTAACATTTTCACTTGATATAAAGTGATGGGCCACACATGTACTTACAAAACTGGAGTTACATCCAGGTAACTTCTTTTTCACCTTGACACACTGTGATAGCGCAACGTATCCTATAACATACAATCATTAGTACGGTCATTCCTAAAGTCCGCTCCTACATTGGCACTCACTCCTTCCAGTTTGCCTCTCCTTGAATTATAATGCATTACTTTGCATAGGTATGAGTACAAACAGTTTATGAACCGCTTGGATAGAGAGCAGTGATTCTATAGAGCAGAAGCTTTGCAGAGAAGATGTCTTTGTTAGATGTGATAGTTTAAAGCAGCAGATTACTTATTATTTCTTCATCGTGCTTCATCAGATTGATACTGACATCAGAAAACAGGAGCAGCACGAGCTGACAAATCATGTGGTTTCACTCTTGTATCTCTGTTGCCACTGTAGCCCGACGAGAGGAGAAGCACATCAGCTTAAGCAGTAGCCTACGCCAGCCACAGAGGCTTTGTCGCTACACTGTAACCCAGTGATACTCAATTTGCTTTGCCCGGGGGCCACCTTTGTAAAATAATATGAGGACAGGGGCCTGTTAATAACATTCAGGGTTTAGCCGGGTCCAGGGGATTAAAACAAATTCATAATCAAGCTTTATTAGTTTAATTTGGTGCTTTTTTATGCACTCTGGCACCTTATTTACAGCCGGGACCCTGTCAGTAAGTTGAGTATCACTACTGTAAGCCCTTAAAGCAGATCTATTAATTCTTGTTTGTGTCTTGAGATCCACATACAGGGTAGGGAAGACAGAACATGGCTGATAAAGACCACCAGTCGCTGGGTGGCACTCTCCGAGTGCCCTTTTAGTTTGTATGAGAAACTAGATAAATCCTCAAATTGGTCAGGTTTTCTTTATTTTCCACTAATTTGTCCTTAAAAGTTTCTCTGAGAATGTGCCCACTCAGAACTGTTTCATAGTTTCAAAGTCTTTTCCAATGAGTTATTATTTTGTTCAGCCACGTTTTACACTGTACTGTACACTCCAATTGATTTGAATACATTTATAAGACACATCCTTTCTAAGAATGAGTAAGAGAGGCTGAGAGAGAATATTTTTCTAAAGACATGATGTTTCAATAAAGTAGAGTAAAATAATGGCGATCTCAATATCAACCAAAAATAATTGTGATTATGATTTTACCATAATAGAGCAAACCTAATATAGAACTCTTTTGATTTGGAGTTTTAAAAAAATACTGCTATAAACACATTTGTTCCTGCATCACAGAACATTAAGAGATTTTGAGGGGTGACGTTATGACAATAAATATATTGATAATTTGCTCTTATCGCTGCGGTGAGAAACAACATAATAGGAGAATTATAGTCCTATTTAGCAGTGATGTGAACATTGTACAACAATGAGCACAACACTGAGCGGCTGTGGAACCAACACACAGTGACACAAATACTATTCACTCTCTCTCTCTCTCTCTCTCTCTCTCTCTCTCTCTCTCTCTCTCTCTCTCTCTCTCTCTCTCTCTCTCTCTCTCCATAATCCCATTATGTGTTGCAATGACCTGTCAGTGTCAATCAGTGTTGTTGTCATGCCAACCTCCTGCCATGGGTTTGCCCGTAGGCTCTCCGCCAATTGGAATCCTCCCTGCTGATTAGCCAGCGTGATCTCGTTAGGTGATGGGCTGGTGGAGGACACTTCTGGCAGCCATGTTGGAGGTCCTGATTGGGCCACGGCTAATGTATGAGCTAACTTGTGTGTGTCTGAAGGATAATTTCATCACGGATCCATCACACTTTGAGGTTAACTGATGGAGTCAAAATTGATGCTAAAGACACGATAATATAGTGTGTTGAGTGAGCAGTTAGGGATGCCCACAAAACTTTTTTTCTGAGCTACATGTTTTGGTTTGACAAGTTTCATTTCATAAGAAGGGCTGTTACAACTGCTAATTATTAAAGTTGATTTGTTGCCTCTTTTATTTGTCTTTATTTGTGCATCACTCATGTTCAGCCTTTTATCTATCACTCAACTGTTTTTACATTTATTTTTAAATTAGAGGCTGGACTGGTGGGTTGGACTCTACGTTCAGACTGCAGGCCACATTTGTTTCACTGTAAGACAGACTGTGCACACTGTTATTTGCAAGTGATCAGGTTGGATTTGTGTGTCCAGACATCATCTACTTAGTGGCATGAGTTGCTGTGTTAACCACTTAGACGTCGTAACTATGTAGCTACGGTGGTGATGCGGCTTTGCAACATGTAAGCATGAGAAATGGAGGTCCATCATTTCGCCCTCCAAACAATTGTGTTATCAAGTTGCGGTGCATTCGTGGGTATTTCGGCGTCTGTCCACATACTGTTGTTCTCAAAGTTGCCCTCTATAGCCTTCTGCTCAACATTTCCATCACTGACGTCATTGTGTATTGTATTGCGAGTGACACAAAAGACACTTTGAAATCCATTTTGAGCAGCCAGAGCGGCCGGACAGAGATCCTATGCAGTCCGATTGGAATCGTATTTCAAAGCACCTCCAAAATGGTTTGGATCTGGGGGATCCTGAGGCGTTCCCAGGCCAGTGAGGAGATATAATCTCTCCACCGAGTCCTGGGTCTTCCCCGGGGTCTCCTCCCAGCTGGACGTGCCTGGAACACCTCCCTAGGGAGGCGCCCAGGTGGCATCCTTACTAGATGCCCAAACCACCTCAACTGGTTCCTTTCAACGTAAAGGAGCAGCGGCTCTACTCCGAGTCTCTCACGGATGGCTGAGCTTCTCACCCTATCTCTAAGGGAGACGCCAGCCACCCGTCTGAGAAAACCCATTTCGGCCGCTTGTACCCGTGATCTCGTTCTTTCGGTCATGACCCAGCCTTCATGATCATAGGTGAGGGTAGGAACAAAGATCGACTAGTATATTGAGAGCTTTGCCTTCTGGCTCAGCTCTCTTTTCGTCACAACGGTGCGGTAAAGTGACTGTAATACCGCCCCCGCTGCTCCGATTCTCCGGCCAATCTCTCGCTCCATTTTCCCCTCACTCGCGAACAAGACCCCGAGGTACTTGAACTCCTTCACTTGGGGTAATGGCTCATTCCCTACCCGGAGTAGGCAATCCACCGGTTTCCTGCTGAGAGCCATGGCCTCAGATTTGGAGGTGCTGATCCTCATCCCAACCACTGCACACTCGGCTGCGAACCGATCCAGTGACTGTTGAAGGTCACAGACCGATGATGCCATAAGGACCACATCATCTGCAAAGAGCAGCGATGAGATTCTCAGGTCACCGAACTGCAACCCCTCTCCTCCACGACTACGCCTCGATATCCTATCCATGAAAATCACGAACAGGATTGGTGATAAAGCGCAGCCCTGGCAGAGGCCAACATTCACGGGAAACGAGTCCGACTTACTGCCGAGTATCCGGACACAACTCTCGCTTTGGGCGTACAGGGATTGGATGGCCCTCAAAAGTGACCCCCTCACACCATACTCCCGCAGCACCTCCCACAGTATCACCCGGGGGACCCGGTCATACGCCTTCTCCAGATCCACAAAACACATGTAGATCAGATGGGCGTACTCCCAGGCCCCCTCCAGGATCCTTGCAAGAGTAAAGAGTTGGTCTGTTGTTCCACGACCAGGACGGAATCCGCATTGTTCCTCTTCAATCAGAGGTTCGACTACCGGCCGAACCCTCCTTTCCAGTACCTTGGAGTAGAATTTACCAGGGAGGCTGAGAAGTGTGATACCCCTGTAGTTGGCACACACTCTCTGGTCCCCCTTTTTAAATAGGGGAACCACCACCCCGGTCTGCCAACCCCTAGGCACTGTCCCAGACGTCCACGCAATGTTGACGAGGCGTGTCAACCAAGACAGCCCCTCAACACCCAAAGCCTTCAGCATTTCTGGACAGATCTCATCAACCCCTGCGGCTTGCCACTGTGGAGTTGTTTGACTACCTCAGTGACTTCCATCAGGGAAATTGACGATGATCCCCCATCAGCTTCCAGCTCTGCCTCAACCATAGAGGGCGTGTTAGTCGGATTCAGGAGTTCCTCAAAGTGCTCCTTCCAGCGGCCGATAACCTTCTCAGTTGAAGTCAGCAAGTTGCTGTACACAGCTTGGATGGTTCCTCGCTTCCCCCTCCTGAGGTGCCGGATGGTTTTCCAGAAGCACCTTGGTGCCGACCGAAAGTCCTTCTCCATAGCTTCTCCGAACTTCTCCCACACCCGCTGCTTTGCCTCTGACACGGCAGAAGCTGCCGCCCTTCTAGTCCTTCGATACCCTGCAACTGTTTCCGGAGTCCTCCCGGATAACATAACCCGGAAGGACTCCTTCTTCAGTCGGACGGCTTCCCTGACCACCGGGGTCCACCACGGTGTTCGAGGGTTACCGCCCCTTGAGGCACCTAAGACCTTGAGACCACAGCTCATCACCGCAGCTTCAGCAATAGAGGTTTTGAACATCGCCCACTCAGGTTCAATGCCCCCAACCTCCACAGGGATGGCTGAAAAGCTCCGCCGGAGGTGTGAGTTAAAGATCCCCAGGACAGGGGCTTCCTCCAGACGTTCCCAGTTCACCCGCACTACCCGTTTGGGTTTACCAGGTCTGTCCAGAGTCTTCCCCCACCCCTTGATCCAACTCACCACCAGATGGTGATCAGTCGACAGCTCCGCCCCTCTCTTCACCCGAGTGTCCAAAACATGCGGCCTCAGATCAGATGATACGATTACGAAATCGATCATTGACCTTTTGGCCTAGGGTGCTCTGGTACCACGTGCACTTATGAGCATCCTTATGTTCGAACATGGTGTTTGTTATGGCCATTCCATGACTAGCACAGAAGTCCAACAACAAACGACCGTTCAAGTTAGATCAGGGAGGCCCTTCCTCCCAATCACGCCTCTCCAGGTTTCTCCATCGTTTCCCGCGTGTGCGTTGAAGTCTCCCAGCAAGACTACGGAGTCCCCTACTGGAGCCCCCTGCAGGGCTCCATTCAGGGTCTCCAAGAAGGCCGAATACTCAGAACTGCGGTTTGGGGCATAGGCACAAACAACAGTCAGAGTTTTCCCCCCCATAACCCGAAGGCGTAGGGAGGCAACCCTCTCGTCCACCGGGATAAACTCCAACGTAGCGGCGCTCAGCCGGGGGCTAGTGAGTATCCCCACCCCGGCCCGACGCCTCACACCTTGGGCAACTCCGGAGAAGAATAGAGTCCAACCCCTATCCAGGAGTACGGTTCCAGAGCCAAGACTGTGCGTGGAGGTAAGCCCCACCAGATCCAACTGGTAGCGATCCACCTCCCGCACTAGTTCCGGCGCCTTCCCCCACAGAGAGGTGACGTTCCACGTCCCCAGAGCCAGCCTCTGCTGCCCGGGTCTGGTCCGTCGAGGTCCCTGACCATCACTGCCACCCGTGTGACAGCGCACCCGACCCCAGCGGTTTTTCCCATGAGTGGTGGGCCCACAGGATGGATGGATGGGAGGCACTACGTAGCTTCTTCGGGCTGTGCCCGACCGGGCTCCGTGGCAAACCCGGCCACCAGGCGCTCGCTGTCGGGCCCTCCCTCTGGGCCTGGCTCCAGACGGGGGCCCCGGGCTTCCTCCGGGCAGGGTCTCTCCTTTCCTTTCCCTTTCTTTCATGAAGTCGTTTTTGAACCATTCTTAGTCTGGCCCCTCACCTGAGACCAATTTGCCTTGGGAGACCCTACCAGGAGCACTAGGCTCCAGACAACACAGCTCTCAGGTTCATAGGGACACACAAACCTCTCCACCACGATAAGGTGATGGTTCCCAGAGAGGGGAATTATATAGTTGACTAATATAATCTAAAGACTCCACCATACCGAACCTGACTGTACCTACATGTTTGCTTTATTTCACCATCCACCTCTTCCAACTCTCAGTGTAAATATGTACATTCCAATGGGAATAACAGGTGTACAAGTGTGTCCTCCTGTTCCACTTTCCAAGTTCAAACTAAGAATTTGAGTTAAAATTTGCCACCCTGTTGTATTGAGACATTTCTTATTAAATTAAATTTGAAAATAACCAAACATGAACCTGAACAAAGCCGGAAGCTTTCGCAATAAAACGTCACAAACCCAAGATGTGATAGCAAAACTCCTGTAGAGATGAGACCTAATGCAGTCTCCACTAATCCAGGTACATTTTAAAATTCAGAACACAGGCAGTGGTGCTAAGTGTTTCTTAAGAAAGTTTTAACCTAAACTATTGAACACCTGCTTTGTCAGTGATCCAACACAACAAGCTTACAATAACCCATAATGCATGTTTAAGTGTAAACTCCGCTCCTAACTAAACCCCTTCACTTTGCTTCACCTTTGACCTCTGTCAGGAAGAAGGTCAACTGATATGACCCAGTGTTCCCGTTCTACTGCCCTGGTTGACCTCTTTTACCACCTGTCACGGCTTTCACACCTTTCTCCAAAGCGCTTTCTGTTTCAGAGAAAAACACAATGTCATGACTTTACAAAGCTCTTTATTCAATGGTGATTCAAACATTCATTTTACATAAAACATATTTATTATTTTCATTGCTAATTGAGGTGGGTTAACTCCTGTATCCTAAGAGGAATCTGAATTTGACCAATTTGACCAGTGAATAAAGGCATCAAGCAATCACATCGTGCAGAATGGCTGTCATAACATACACTATGTTAATGTAGCCGGGGTTTATGAGTTCTGCCTTTACTTATAAGGAAGGAATGATCTGAGAATTAGAGTCCTCTCATGTCTTTATCCTCCACGGCTGTAAACTCTCTGATCCCGGATCACCTTCACTCCTCAACTCCTCAGGAGTGTAACTGCATCTGTAAGCTTCTATTTGAGCTTCAAGTCTATATTCTCCTTTACATATATAAGTGCTTGTATTTTGGGCTTTCAAATGCCCCTAAGAAATCCCAGTACCTAGGACCAGAGGTGGGTTAGTGCCAAATAATCAGTTTAGAGAGGTCTGGTAATGTCCTATCATCATCATCATCATCATCATCCTCATCCTCATCCTCATCCTCATCCTCATCATCATCCTCATCATCATCATCATTGTATTTATTTTTGTTTTCAGGTCTGTTTGGGATGATGTCAACATTTCTGATGTGTTCAGATTGAATTTAATCTTGATCTCACTTTATTTGCACAAATTTAAACGCTGGAGTGTTTTTGCAGTCTGCGTTTATTCACCACAAAATGCTAATGCATCGATGTGAGCTGTAGCTACAACAGGGTTTTTGCTTCAGCTCCTGGAAAGATTAGATCTTGAGAAGTTAAGATCACAAGTTACCTGCCGAGAACAGGGGAATAAAATGACTTCCTCATACCACTACATCTACTACCATAGTGTCCTCAAGCAAGCTGAAATAGCCCTGCATGACTCCAGTTGGCAGAAGAAGACAGTTCTTGTTGTTGTTGTTGTTGTTGTTGTTGTTGTTGTTGTTATTGATGATGTAAACACACATAAGTCTGTTAGCTCGTCAGCTTTCAGCTGTACACATCAGACTAAAGGCTACTGCAAGCTAATCTGATGGCAGTAAACATGGCCTGATACACTGCCATCAGTTAGACAGCAGAGCAGATTTAGAAGTCAAACCAGGACGGTACACTGAGCCTGGACAGTGGCTGTATAATCCTGTAACTGAAACCAAGGGCTGCCTGGAAAGAAAAACATGCACCTTAACAACATTAGTAGTACATAAAGTGGGTTAAAACATGCAAATATGTTCCGATGGTTCTTTAAAGGGAACATTTCAAACCTTTTATGTGGATGTCCAATCAGTGTTGATGAGGCGGGCCAGTTTTGCCTACATGTACCATGATGCATTGTGTGCCAGCTGCTGACGACCAACCAAAACATAGTGTAGCAGAGATACGTCTGTACTTTTGCAGGTAATAAAATAAAAACATGGAGGCTCCGAAGTTCAAACCAGCATCAACCAAGACAGCATCAACTCTTTACCATTTTTCCACATTGTCAACAGCAGCGCATTACAACTTCACGCCCTAAATATTTACCTTTCACAATACCAGCCCAACTGAAAGTCACTCAGAATTTCGCTGAGAGGCAGCTCAACAAAATAGCTGACAATAATGTAGGCATAAATACTCCCTCAATGCTCATCTGCCCTCTCGGCCCTACGGGTCTTGGTCGTTTTTCCAGTTTATTTTGGGGGATCCTGCAGGTTCTCCAGCACACCTCTAAGTGAGGAGTAACTTTCATACATAGTAACGTACATCCATCTGCGACAGCATCCAACAAAAACTGCCTTCGCTGACATTCATTATAGCAGAATGATTCAGTTTCTGATGGCATCGGAGGGCAATTTGAACAAAGTAGGTGTTTTCTCTCAAGGCCCTGTCACACATATCCGTATGACAGAAATGTATGCCGGAGCATATGAAAATTTGTCAGAGTCCAAATACGTCCAACTTTTCATCGGATCGGAAAAGTGAACATATACAGATACGCATGTCTAACCTATTGATAGCGCATCACTTCCTAATACAAAATGGATCAGATGAATGCCCAACGAATGCATAACGTATACAAAATATTGGCAATACGCTGGTTTACGTAGATATAAGGTAAGGTATAAGTAGTATTCGTTAAGAGCACGCGTGTTACGCTGGGGTGCGTTGTTGAACGCTGATGTTTTGAGCATGTTCAAAATTACCGGACGTACCCAACGTGTGCGTCATAAGATATGCAGCCGTTACACATAAGTTACGTTACATTAGACATACGTGAATACAGAATACGGAATACGTAGGTGAATACTTACCTACGTAAATATAGTACGTAAATACCTACGTGAATACCTACGTGAATACCTACGTGACTACGTTAGAGGTACGTTAGATATAGGCTACATCGGCTGACGGTGAATCCTACAGCCAATTTATTGATAACGAGTGGATAACCTATTCCTACCCTATGTTAAGTTTATGCCTGACGACGGAGTAACTTATTATACGTGTTTCTACAGTACAGCTAGCGTTCAGCAGTAAGTGATACGATATCAATGTTTCACATACGTATAATAATTTGTTATGTATTCGTTATGTATACGTCAGCTACAACACCTCTGTGGAAAAGTTGGATTTATTTGGATGAATATTTCGTAAGCGCCGGCATAGGTTTCTGTCATACGGATATGTGTGACAGGGCCTTCAGCAGCTAATTTTCAGGAGCGTCCCCTGCCATATTCGTCATATCCTCCCTGCAGCAGCTGCAGCCTCAGCCCCTCTCCGCTGCATTTTTTATCGCAGTATATCCTTGTCCATAACATCCTCTGCACTCTTATTTTGGCATGCCATTTTTGCTGTTGGAAACATAAATAGTTTGCAATACAAGACAAAAGCGAAGACAACAAGGAAGTTCAGGCATCTCGAGCATGCTACCCAGAGAAATTCAATCTGAAACAGCCTGTAGTTCTTCCTGGCCTCCAACTACGTAACTGTCACGTCAAATGACTGTGATGGATGCAGGAAGAACAACAGATTTTGCAGCAGGAGAACTCAGCTTCGATATAGCGGGACATCCACATAAAAGGTGACAAAATATTGGTTTTAATTATTTGTTTTGTTTCATTGTTTTATTTTTTCAAATGAAAGAAATCCTTATTTGAAACACAGTTCAGCAAAGTTTAAAGCTGTCAAGAGCATTTAAAAAAAGGAAAATCTTCCAGAACATCACCTCAGCATATAGTGTATATTTAGACAGAGCAGGAAGTATCTCTCTGTGTTTCGCCCCTGTCCTCCTTACAAACAAGCTACAACAAGTAACACATGTGTTCTGAATGTAGACAGCTGCTGTTTCTCTCTTTAACTTATTTAAGCGTTAAAGAGAGTTAACCTAAATATCAGCACCACCATCTCGCTCTAAACTCCTGACTTTGGTCAGATCATTTGAGTCACGCTAACTACACTCACACAATGAGGAACAATGTCAGATAAAAACCTTATATCACCAAACAAAACTCACTCATTTTCTATAAATAAAAACATACAGCTGTGAATGGCAAACGTTAACAACTACACACTGAATTGTTTGCTGAATCTCACACATTTTAATATTGATGTTCAATGGGCTAATGGGTCATGTTAGATTTGGAGCAGACACACTAATTGTTTAATTTAAATAGACACTAATTTATATAGACAGCTCTTAACTGACCTCAAACCTGTATTTCATGTCAGGTGATACAAACTGTGTTATCTGCAGTCTGCAGGTCCAAATATGATTAAGTAGGACGCTCCTCTGACACACTGCTGGTCCAGCATCTATTCGAAGCCACCAAGAGTTGTATGTAAATCCATGTCTGGAAAACTTATTGATGTGTAAGATTAATAGTTTTTACAATTTTATTTAAAAAACTGATTTCACTCAGATTTAACATTCCAAGAAAAACAAAACATCTGTGTTTCCTGCTGGAAGAAGACACTGAAGTCAGTACAGTAGTTTACAGTAAATTAGTGTCCTCACAACACTGATTGCTGAGAAAGTGAAGATAAAAATGTCCTGCTCTACCTTTGTTACTAACTACAGGTTAACAGATATACTGTATTCGTATCGACTCCCGTCTGATGAGTGACTGCTGATAATGCATAATTTGTGGAGAAGTTTATACTTCACCAGAGCAGGGTTATATTACATTGGGTGATGTGACACAGCTAATATGACCATGTTGGACTTAAGGGGAGACAATAGGTGAATAGGTAACTAACAGATACCACCATAAAACTTCCCGAGTTGTTTTCCACTGTTTTTTTGTACATTAACAATATGTATATTTTTGTTGATTGGGACAGGTTCAGATTCCTGCAGTCAGAGCTTTAAGAGTGACACCGTGACTGCTTCAGACTGAGAACAGATTCATTCTACACTGTCTGTCTCTCCTCCAACTCCTACTGAGATCTGTCCCAGACAGACCTACTGCTGAGTGTACTGTACGCACGCGCACACACACACACACACACACACACACACACACACACACACACACACACACACACACACACACACACACACACACACACACACACACAGCTTTCATCTCACAGTGTGAGCTCTATATTCTGTTCAACTGGGACAGTGAAGTCTTAACTAGACTGGCCTAAAAACACTGTTTTCTCTCTTTCTCTGCCTCTCTTCACAGCTCTTTTTATTTTCATCTCACTGAGCGTAGCTGTGTGATCTGACAGGACACAGCTCCAAGTGTGTTACACACAGTATCTGCACATGTACATGATGTGTTTGTGGGTGTGCATCTTTGTACTCCTGTGAGAACACTTTGGGTTTTATACTGCCAAAGTGAGAACATTTAGGCAAAAAAGCATAAATGTTTTTTGAAAATGTGTGTGTTTTGGTGAAATTAGGTCATTTTAAGTTAGTAATGACACTTTGGTTAAGTGTGTATGTTTTAGCAAAGTGAGGACATGTTGAACTTAGTATATGTTGGTGAAATTAAGACATTTTGACTGGCTAATATGTTCACACTGTATAAGGACAGGTGTTGTGTCATGGTCAAATACCCTAGCACATGCCAAAGAATTGGAGAGATGCCACCAAATAAAGGCTGTAAGAAAAACTTCAGCAGTAGTGAAATTGAGGTACTGTTGAATAAACTTAATCAAAGTAAACATGTCATTTTCCAGAGCGTCAGTACTGAAAGGAAAATCAAAAAGCATTTAAGAGCAGTATGTAAACCATTCAGAAGCTGAACGCCTGTACTATCATCCTCCTTTATAGTCCTTATTTGGGATCAATGGACCAATAGCATTTCTTTAGACCACAAATTATTATATGTTATATGTAATTATACTTGTTATAATTGCTTACAATCTTAGTCGACTATAACTGGCTCTACACTTAGAACCATTTTCAAGCCATCATAAACTCCTTGCCTGGTATGTATCCTTTATACAGCTTTGTAGAATGAAATGGTAGACACTTCTCGCGTAAAAAAGAACTAGCAAAAAAATGTATGCGATAAGTGCCAATCTTATAAAGCCACTCCTTACACTATAATGGCTATCATACAAAAATACTCCCATATAACCAGTGACATAAAACCTCTAACCACCACCATCCATCTAACCAGCTCTTATTACCCCACCCAGCAACCTTGGATCCAGAGAAGAGATTGAAGAATGAGAAACTACTAGCAAAGACAGGCTGCTAAATTTGTACAAAACTGGTGCTTATAAGTGCAGGGGGGGGGGGGGGGGGCAGGAAAGTGAGAGATAAGGAACAGTGAGAATGCCAGGAACAACGGCACGAAAAAACACAGGATCCAAAATACACGACTCATATTTTTGTTCAAAGTTGTCCATTAACAGCAACTATACACTTGATGGTGGCTTACATAGAACAGACAAAAACCCAAAAGCACAACTTGAGAGAGTTAAGAGCAAGTCCAAAATCCTGAATCTGAGAAACAAAACCAGGTCGGCAAACAAAGTAGGTAAACTTTACCAGGCAAGGGACATGCGATTAGTGCAGGAAATCAGGCCAGCAAAGCTTAACGTAATGCAAAAACACAGTCTGACAGAGAACTAGTGAAAGTTAACTAGTATCCATCCATCGTCTACCGCTTATCCGGGGTTGAGTTGTGGGGGCAGCAGCTCCAGAAAGGAACCCCAAACTTCCCTTCTCCGGGCCACATCCTCCAGCTCCAACTGGGGGATCCCAAGGAACACCTATCTAGGGAGGCGCCCAAATGGCATCCTTACTAGATGCATGAACCACCTCAATTGTCTCCTTTCAACACAAAGGAGCAGCGGCTCTACTCCGAGTCTCTCACAGATGGCTGAGCTTCTCATCCTATCTCTAAGGGAGACGCCAGCCACCCGTCTGAGAAAACCCATCTTGGCCACTTGTACCCGTGATCTCGTTCTTTCGGTCATGACCCAGCCTTCATGACCATAGGTGAGGGTAGGAACGAAGACCAGTAGATCGAAAGCTTTGCTTTCTGGCTCAGCTCTCTTTTCGTCAAAATGGTTTGGTAAAGCGACTGCAATACCGCCCCCGCTGCTCCGATTCTCCGGCCAATCTCTCGCTCCATTGTCCCCTCACTCGCGAACAAAACCCCGAGGTACTTGAACTCCTTCACTTGGGGTAAAGGCGCATTCCCGATCCGGAGTAGGCAATCCACCGGTTTCCTGCTGAGAGCCATGGCCTCAGATTTTGAGGTGCTGATCCTCATCCTAACCGCTTCACACTCGGCGGCGAACCAATCCACTGACTGCTGAAGGTCACAGACCGATGGTGCCATCAGGACCACATCATCTACAAAAAGCAGCGATGAGATCCTCAGGCCACCGAACTGCAACCCTCTCCTCCACGACTACACCTATATATCCTGTCCATGAAAATCACAAACAGGATTGGTGATAAAGCACAGCCCTGGCGGAGGCCAACATTCACTGGGAACGAGTCCGACTTACTGCCGAGTATCCGGACACAACTCTCGCTTTGGGCGTACAGGGATTAGATGGCCCTAAGAAGTGACCCCCTCACCCCATACTCCCGCAGCACCTCCCACAGTATCACCCAGGGGACCCGGTCATACGCCTTCTCCAGATCCAAAAACCACAGGTAGACCGGATAGGTGTACTCCCAGGCCCCCTCCAGGATCCTTGCGAGAGTAAAGAGTTGGTCCGTTGTTCCACGAGCAGGAAGAAATCCGCATTGTTCTTCTTCAATCCAAGGTTCGACAATCGGCCGAACCCTCCTTTCCAGCACCTTGGAGTAGACTTTACCAGGGAGGCTGAGAAGAGTGATACCCTGGTAGTTGGCACACACTCTCTAGGTCCCCCTTTTTGAAAAGGGGAACCACCACCCTGGTCTGCCACCTCCTAGGCACTGTGTCAGACTCCCATGCAATGTTGACGAGGCGTGTCAACCAAGACAGCCCCTCTACACCCAAGGCCTTCAGCATTTCTGGACAGATCTCATCAACCCCTGCGGCTTGCCACTGTGGAGTTGTTTGACTACCTGAGTGACCTCCATCAGGGAAATTGACGATGATCCCCCATCAGCTTCCAGCGCTGCCCCAACCATAGAGGGCGTGTTAGTTGGATTCAGGAGTTCCTCAAAGTGCTCCTTCCACTGCCCGATAACCTTCTCAGTCGAAGTCAGCAGGGTCCCACTCTTGTTGTACACAGTTTGGATGGTTTCCCCTCCTGAGGTGCCGGACGGTTTTCCAGAAGCACCTTGGTGCCGACCGAAAGTCCTTCTTCATAGCTTCTCCGAACTACTCTCACACCTGTTGCTTTTCCCCTGCCGTATAACATAACCCGGAAGGACTCCTTCTTCAGTCGGACGGCTTCCCTGACCACCGGGGTCCACCACGGTGTCCGAGGGTTACCGCCCCTTGAGGCACCTAAGACATTGAGACTACAGCTCCTCACCGCAGCTTCAGCAATAGAGGTTTTGAACATCGCCCACTCAGGTTCAATGTCCCCAACCTTCACAGGGATGGCTGAAAAGCTCCGCCAGAGGTGTGAGTTGAAGATCTCCCGGACAGGGGCTTCCTCCAGACGTTCCCAGTTCACCTGCACTACCCGTTTGGGCTTACCAGGTCTCTCAAGAGTCTTCCCCCACCCCTTGATCCAACTCACCACCAGCTCCGCCCCTCTCTTCACACAAGTGTCCAAAACATGCGGCCTCAGATCAGATGATACGATCACAAAATCGGTCTTTGACCTTTGGCCTAGGGTGCTTTGATACCACATACACTTATGAGCATCCTTATGTTCAAACATGGTGTTTGTTATGGCCATTCCATGACTAGCACAGAAGTCCAAAACAAACGACCGTTCAGTTTTAGATCAGGGAGGCCGTTCCTCTCCAGGTGTCTCCATCTTTTCCCACGTGCGCGTTGAAGTCTCCCAGCAAGACTATGGAGTTCTCTACTGGATCCCCCTGCAGGGTTCCATTCAGGGTCTACAAGAAGGTCGAATACTCCAAACTGCTGTTTGGGGCATAGTCACAAACAACAGTCAGAGTTTTCCCCCCCATTATCCGAAGGCGTAGGGAGACGACCCTCTCGTCCACCGGAATGAACTCCAACGTAGTGGCGCTCGCTGTCGGGCCCTCACTCTGGGCCTGGCTCCAGACGGGGGCCCCAGGCTTCGTCCGGGCAGGGTCTCTCCTTCTCTTTCCCTCTTATAAAAGTCCAAACATATTGGTTTGCAAATTAAACAAATTAGGGACAAATGCTGCTTCCTTCAAATATCCAACAAAAAAACTATCTCCGCAAAATAATCAGTCAGCGCATCAAAAAGGAGAACAAAAATACCTTGTGTTATACTCCCAAAAAATCTTACCAACAAAGCTACATTGCAAAGCCACATGCATTTATGTCTTAAAAGAAATAAACCACAAACAAACAAACCAGATTGGTCAAACGTCCAATGATCAAGCCCTCTCTGGGAACTATCACCTTATCGTGGTGGAAAGGTTTGTGTGTCCCTATGAACCTGAGAGCTGTGTTGTCTGGAGCCTAGTGCTCCTGGTAGGGTCTCCCAAGGCAAATTGGTCTCAGGCGAGCGGCCAGACTAAGAATGGTTCAAAAACGACTTCATGAAAGAAAGGGAAAGGAAAGGAGAGACCCTGCCCGGAGGAAGCCCGGGGCCCCCGTCTGGAGCCAGGCCCAGAGGGAGGGCCCAACAGCGAGCACCTGGTGGCCGGGTTTGCCATGGAGCCCGGTCGGGCACAGCCCGAAGAAGCTACGTGGTGCCTCCCATCCATCCATCCATCCTGTGGTCAGGGACCTCGACGGACCAGACCCGGGCAGCAGAGGCTGGCTCTGGGGACGTGGAACGTCACCTCTCTGTGGGGGAACGAGCCGGAACTAGTGCAGGAGGTGGATCGCTACCAGTTGGTACCTCCATGCACAGTCTTGGCTCTGGAACCGTACTCTTGGATAGGGGTTGGACTCTATTCTTCTCCGGAGTTGCCCAAGGTGTGAGGCGTCGGGCCGGGGTGGGGATACTTACTAGCCCCCGGCTGAGCACCACGGTCGTTTGTTGTTGGACTTCTGTGCTAGTCATGGAATGGCCATAACAAACACCATGTTCGAACATAAGGATGCTCATAAGTGCACGTGGTACCAGAGCACCCGAGGCCAAAGGTCAATGATCGATTTTGTAATCGTATCATCTGATCTGAGGCCGCATGTTTTGCACACTCGGGTGAAGAGAGGGGCGGAGCTTTCGACTGATCACCATCTGGTGGTGAGTTGGATCAAGGGGTGGGGGAAGACTCTAGACAGACCTGGTAAACCCAAACGGGTAGTGCGGGTGAACTGGGAACGTCTGGAGGAAGCCCCTGTCCTGGGGATCTTTAACTCACACCTCCGGCGGAGCTTTTCAGCCATCCCTGTGGAGGTTGGGGGCATTGAACCTGAGTGGGCGATGTTCAAAACCTCTATTGCTGAAGCTGCGGTGATGAGCTGTGGTCTCAAGGTCTTAGGTGCCTCAAGGGGCGGTAACCCTCGAACACCGTGGTGGACCCCAGTGGTCAGGGAAGCCGTCCGACTGAAGGAGTCTTTCCGGGTTATGTTATCCGGGAGGACTCCGGAAACAGTTGCAGGGTATCGAAGGACTAGAAGGGCGGCAGCTTCTGCCGTGTCAGAAGCAAAGCAGCGGGTGTGGGAGAAGTTCGGAGAAGCTATGGAGAAGGACTTTCGGTCGGCACCAAGGTGCTTCTGGAAAACCATCCGGCACCTCAGGAGGGGTAAGTGAAGAACCATCCAAGCTGTGTACAGCAAGGGTGGGACCCTGCTAACTTCAACTGAGAAGGTTATCGGCCGGTGGAAGGAGCACTTTGAAGAACTCCTGAATCCGACTAACACGCCCTCTATGGTAGAGCTGGAAGCTGATGGGGAATCATCGTCAATTTCCCTGATGGAAGTCACTGAGGTAGTCAAACAACTCCACAGTGGCAAAGCCGCAGGGGTTGATGAGATCCGTCCAGAAATGCTGAAGGCTTTGGGTGTTGAAGGGTTGTCTTGGTTGACACGCCTCGTCAACATTGCGTGGAAGTCTGGGACAGTGCCTAGGGGTTGGCAGACCGGGGTGGTGGTTCCCCTATTTAAAAAGGGGAACCAGAGAGTGTGTGCCAACTACAGGGGTATCACACTCCTCAGCCTCCCTGGTAAAGTCTACTCCAAGGTACTGGAAAGGAGGGTTCGGCCGGTAGTCGAACCTCTGATTGAAGAGGAACAATGTGGATTCCGTCCTGGTCGTGGAACAACAGACCAACTCTTTACTCTTGCAAGGATCCTGGAGGGGGCCTGGGAGTACGCCCATCCGGTCTACATGTGTTTTGTGGATCTGGAGAAGGCGTATGACCGGGTCCCCCGGGTGATACTGTGGGAGGTGCTGCGGGAGTATGGGGTGAGGGGGTCACTTTTGAGGGCCATCCAATCCCTGTACGCCCAAAGCGAGAGTTGTGTCCGGATACTCGGCAGTAAGTCGGACTCGTTTCCAGTGAATGTTGGCCTCCGCCAGGGCTCCGCTTTATCACCAATCCTGTTCGTGATTTTCATGGATAGGATATCGAGGCGTAGTCGTTGAGGAGAGGGGTTGCAGTTCGGTGACCTGAGGATCTCATCGCTGCTCTTTGCAGATGATGTGGTCCTTATGGCATCATCGGTCTGTGACCTTCAACAGTCACTGGATCGGTTCGCAGCCGAGTGTGCAGTGGTTGGGATGAGGATCAGCACCTCTAAATCTGAGGCCATGGCTCTCAGCAGGAAACCGGTGGATTGCCTACTCCGGGTAGGGAATGAGCCATTACTCCAAGTGAAGGAGTTCAATGTATCTCGGGTTCTTGTTCGCGAGTGAGGGGACGATGGAGCGAGAGATTGGCCGAAGAATGGGAGCAGCGGGGGCGGTATTACAGTCACTTTACCGCACCGTTGTGACGAAAAGAGAGCTGAGCCAGAAGGCGAAGCTCTCAATATACCGGTCGATCTTCGTTCCTACCCTCACCTATGGTCATGAAGGCTGGGTCATGACCGAAAGAACAAGATCACGGGTACAAGTGGCCGAAATGGGTTTTCTCAGATGGGTGGCTGGCGTCTCCCTTAGAGATAGGGTGAGAAGCTCAGCCATCCGTGAGAGACTCGGAGTAGAGCCGCTGCTTCTTTACGTTGAAAGGAGCCAGTTGAGGTGGTTCGGGCATCTAGTAAGGATGCCACCTGGGCTCCTCCCTAGGGAGGTGTTCCAGGCACGTCCAGCTGGGAGGAGACCCCGGGGAAGACCCAGGACTCGGTGGAGAGATTATATCTCCTCACTGGCCTGGGAACACCTCAGGATCCCCCAGTCGGAGCTGGAGGATGTGGCCCGGAGAAGGGAAGATTGGGGTTCTTTACTGGAGTTGCTTCCCCCGCGACCCGATCCCGGATAAGCGGTAGACGATGGATGGATGGCTGGAAGCCCGCATGTGTCACATTAAGGCCCGTCTTGCTCTGTACTCTGTGTGTGTGTGTGTGTGTGTGTGTGTGTGTGTGTGTGTGTGTGTGTGTGTGTTTGTGTTTGTATTTGCTTGGTGTTCATAGCCCCTGGAGTGCACTTCACTAGTCAATAGAGAGCATAATGTTGTGAGTTTACCCATAATGCCCCAGGGGTCTGGCGGTTGAGTGAGCTCATTGCGGTTTGACTGGTGAATCGAGTGGACACTTGGAACGAGAGACATGGAGAGATACTGATGTATTTGCACTTTCTTGGTGCTGTCTGACAAAAAAAATGCCATTTTGCATCACATGAACTGAACTGACCTTTGGACTTAATTGGTTCAGGGGTTTATGTTATACAAACACAACATTATTACCTCTGCCAAGGAGGTTGTGTTTTGAGTTCAGTTTGTTTGTGGATTATGTAAACTTGGTGGAAGGGTGTGTCATGGGCCAAGGAATAAATTTTGATACACACATTATTGTTCTCCTATTACAAGATAAGGCATTTGGCCTTGCCGGAGGTCTGCGCTCTGCAAGTCGCCTTCTAGTTTTATACTTGAGCAGTTGCAAAGTGAAAGTTGAGCATTAACAAAGGGTGAAGCTGACGAGAGTTGCAGTGACCAGCTGATTTTCATAGCATGGGTGTAGCCCGATTAGTCTTTCCTTTGCCATTGACTTTACTTGGTTATTTGATGTTATTTGATGATGAGGTTGTTTTAACTGATCTATTTAATATTGAATGGTGATATGATGGTCTTTTTGTAGGATTCATATGTTACAAGTGATATGTTTTAGATTTGTTTCAAAATGGAGGTTATTGTGTCATTCTCAATGTTACCAAAACTTTTTAACTGAAAGTGATGGAATAATTAATTATTGGCAAACATAGATTTTACATATAGTGTCTCCAAAATGTTGCAAAGACTTCAAAGAATGCCTCAAATAAAGGACGACAATGTGAACGGCTGGCAAGACGATAGTAATTTGTCTGTAACTGTAATACCGATGTAGCCATTCCTCCATTGTCTCTGGTCGCTTTGAGCGAACATGGCAAACATAGCTGGTAACTGACAGGACTGCTTTATGACAGTAATGGATTTACAGTATTTTTACTAGTGGAAGAACTAAGTTGCAATACCACCCTGTACAAATACTATGCTACAAGTAAAAGTCTTATATTCACTGAAGTAAAAAGTACAAAAGTATTAACAGCAAAATGTAATTAAAGTATTAAAGTAAAAGTTCTTGTTGGGCAGATTTGTCACTTACAGATTTATATTATTATATATATCATAATATTAGTGATTGTAATGCTACAGGTGGTGGAGGTGGAGCATATTCTATTACATTATATACTATATTATATATGTAGCAAAGTGTCATCTTTTAGAAATTGATGATGTGTTTTGTTTGTAAACTTTTGATCTGTAAAGTAACTAGTAACTAAAGCTGTCACATAAATGTAGTAAAAAGTTAAATATTTCCCTCCGAGATGTTGTGGCGTAGAAGTATAAAGTAGCAGATAATTGAATTTTCTCAAGTTAGGTCAAAATACTTCAAAATTGTTCTTTAACACACAGTACTTGAGTAAATGTACTTATCACTGATTGTTACATTAATGTCATAGTGTTGTAAGTATTTGTGTATTGTGATATTTCAGGCAGTTTACTGGTCTACCAACCAGGCAAAGAAGTCAACTGTCAACAGGTTTGAGCTGGTTTATTTAGAAATGTGGGAACACGCACCACTACACATTACCAACTAGGACCACGTCAATGATTTAGAAGCTCCAGTCGAGGATTTTCATATCATGGACATTGTTCTTAAATATTTCAAACTTGTTTCTAAGAAATCAATTTTTTTTTACTGTAGTTTTGTAGAGCTGACATTACTACACCCTAAGAGACTAGGCCGGTTTTGAAAGAGAGATGAAGCAAGTCACTAATGTTTTCTAAAATTGACCCAGAATCCTAAATTGTATTGTTTCAAACTGCAGATTTTTGTCATGGGTTTTCTAAAAAGCATGATATTTAGCTTTTGCCATGGACTCATATGACTTAGAAGTCGTAGTTGTTTTTTATGTCCACGGGCTTCTTGTACTTTTGACTTTTTATCTAACAAGCAGATGTTTTCTAAGTTCTTCATTTGATGTACTGATGGTTCAGTGAGCAGCTAACATTGTTTATGAGAAAATCAACAGGACATTTCATTTTCACAGCTCATGCCTGAAATATAGAACTCTACTTCTTATCTACTTGCAACAGCCAGAGAGACAGAAGTGAGACATTTCCTGATTAATTACATTAAAAACTTTTTTTTTAAAGTGAACCTGGACCGAGCCCAAAGCTTTAAGCAGCAAAACAAGACAAACTTGATGAGGTGGTTCTTAAATACAATTAGGGTTGAATTCTCATTCATGACATGTCATGAATTGTGTCCTCTACCTCTCTGGATGTGTCCTGAGTCATGAGATCCCACTGCCTCCTCATTCATCTCTCCGTCTTGGCTTTTAAATGTTCACACTCTGTCTTGCTGTGTTTTAATCTTTCTCCAAACTCTCAGGGGACGTCAGCTCATCTCTCCGTGTCTGCGTCTCATACTCTAAAGAAACCCTGGAGTTTGCACAAATAACAAATATGTTAGGATTGATTTTGGAGAAATGTGTAGAGACAATTATGTGCAGGACATTTGCAATATTTGCATTTAAAGTTGCAGCTATTAAGATACAGAATAAACGCATGTAAAACTGCCATTCACCATTAATTAAGTGCTTTTTTAAAATAAGGGGAAATTTATGGTCATAGTGAAGGCTTATTAGAGGTTATAGGTCGATGTTAAACAGCTACATAGAGCACTTTCAGTTTCCAGCATCAGCTTGTTAGATATTCCAGTCAGTCTGCCCTTGTATTGATAGCTTCAGAATACAGAGCATCATTTTAAAAACATCAACCAAAAAACACCAACATCTTTCTGTTTATGCTCTGGAATGCGGCACGTCACTTTTAATTTCCCAAAAGCATCAGCTGTCTGACATGGACGCACACGCATGAACACGCACACACGCACGTGCACGTGCACACGCGCACACGCACACACGCACATGCACACGCACACGCACACACACAGTTTCCTGTCTTAGCTGTGGCTTAGCAGTGAACCAGACTCCTTCACACAGCAGCCGGTTGGTCGGTCAGTCAGTGCTGTCACTGCGGGCTCCGATCCAAAGCTATTAGCCGGGGGAACATCCCGACTTTATCTTGCATCACACTGCCGAAACATAGCTCCAACACACACACACACACACACACGCACACACACACACACACACGCACACACGCACACGCACACACACACACACACATACGCACACGCACACGCACACGCACACGCACACATACACACACACACACACCTGCCAGGTAATGCCATGTTAATTGCTGTGTTTATGTATAGGCTGAGAACTATTCTTAGCCGGATGCTTTTATCTGCATTAAAACTCAGAGCAAAGTGATCAGTGTTGGTTTTATAATGGAGTTGAGGCTTGCTAATCTTTGCACCGCTCTTCACGCACAGCGGCACACGCCTGGAGGTCAGTCTGATGTCCTTTTACATCATTTTACAGTTCCTAATGGGATTTCTCATCACGCTTACTGAGAGGCTGAAACACTTCTGTTTTCTGTCTGTATTCTAGGATAAAGGAGAGTCTGCTGTACTTCTGTACTTGACAGTGTACTTTAAATACATAATTTAAACTAAGATAAGGAAGTAATTATGGTATTCAACTACAGTTCCTATGTTAAAAACGTTTTTTTTCCTCATAAAATTGAAGAGTTAAACATGTAATATTTTATATCTACAATGATTAATAGATATGTTCCATATGTCTGACTGGACTGAGGCACTCACTCCCATCAGCAACCATCAGCCCCCATCTGCACCCATCAGCTCTGGCACTGATTGGGTTTCACTGAAAAGTGAATTCTTTTGAACATCTAGAGCCTTTTTCTCACTGGGTCTGGAATAATCTGCTCTAATGCTGCACATCCTCACAGCAGGTGATCCTCGAGTAATACTGGAGTTCTTTTTGAGTTCAGGGCCAAAAGCAGTACACCCTGGATGATCCTTCAAACCAAACATGTGTCCGACAAACAGTCTATAGCACTAATTTACTTAAGTTTATTCTAAAAAACGTTATTGCTGCCTCGATTTTAGATCACAGGTAATGTTTGTATGTTTAAATGTTGACCTTTACAATCAAAGATCCTATAAAAAAGGACAGATTCATTGTCCCCAACCCCCATCTCCTACACCACCCAATACCTCCTTTAGTTGTTCTTTTTGTATTTGGTTTTTGGACTCTTTTTGGTTTGGTTGAGTTTTGTGTCTCATTGTAATTTTCTGTTATTTATTTATTTAACTTTTATAAAAGGTATAAAAATGTGCAATGGACTCTGAAGTAAACAATTTTCTGGAATTTGATGAAACATTTCTATAAAGTATTTAATTTAATTTGGAATGAAGAGAGCATTTATTTTTTAATCAGATACAGATGTTAATGAGGGTCATGGTGTATAAAATGTAAGGACTTGATGCATGTTGCCAGAGGGTTTAACATCTATGAAATCATCTTTTAGCTTGAGTGCTGACATACAAAAATAATATTGTTACATTGAGAGGAAAAAAACTATCTCTTCTCTGTAATGGACAGATATTCAAGAGACGTACAATTATATTTCTACACTCAGTGAGACTTTCAGGCACAAACACAGTTATATTGTTTTCTGGCATTGCTTGTCCATACATTGATCCCCTGCTTAATGAAATAAAACAGAATGTGTGTGTGTGGTTTTTATTTGGTACACTGAAATGCAGAGAATGTGTTTGAGACGATAAAACTTAAAAAGAGGGTTTTTAAGGATGCTGAAACCTTGAGAATATGGCCGACAATTTGGATGGTTCATTAGTTCCAGAGATCAGGGAGTGTGTGTCCAGCCTGGAGCCACACACAGACACACACAGTAAACTCGTGAACACACTCTTGTTTAATTCAACCCCTATACACGTACAAGAGGAGAGAGCAGAGCAGCAGCCAAAACTGCATTTTTCTGTTTGTGTGTTTGTTTGTTTTTTACCAGTACATAGACTAACTCCATTACATCTTAATTAAATAAGTAGCATGTTTCTATCGGACATCTTTAAAAACCTCTGTGTACGTTTTAGATCTGATTAACCACACCAACATAACGGTCGCTCACTACTGCTGCTGGATTTAAATTAAATCAATGAAATAATTTAGTTGGCTGCTGATTTTCTTCTTTATTTCTGTTCAGGCAAAACTACAAAGTATTGAGTGTTTTTTAGAATTCTGTTCCGCCCAGATTTTTAATAAGCAACGGTCCAGATGTTGAAAAACTTAAAAAGTAATTTGGCTAGACGTCAATTTGAGAAGCAAGCAGCAGATAGAGATGGGACGTTTCTATATGCTGCAGGATTGAAGGGGTTTTGTGTGGAATGGATGCAGCTGAAGCCCCCATTAAACAACACCACAGCATGTGTGCTCTTCATAAATACGTACTGAAATATCTGAAATTCCCAAACACAGAAGCTCCAGAGCTGGAATGTGACTAGAATCTGTCCTCCCTCCATTTTTCTCTTTTAGTTCTTTCTGGTCTGTTTCCTCATTAATGTTGAGTTGAGTTCAGTACAGTAACAATTAACAACTGTAGGCTTCAGCATGCTAAGAGGTCAGATGCATACAATTATTAACAACTCAAACTAAAATCTGTATGCACAAAGACAGACATATATACACAGATTAATAAAGTCATGCGTTTTATAAATCTAAATCATTTTTATTTGGGCGCACTTGGATGAGCCTGATATCCACTTATAGTTTGTCAAAAAAAGATGTAGACATTTTAATGTCTGTCTTTTCAACCAGACTTAAGTGCAATTACACTGACTGCATTGAATTGAAAAAGTCCTTCAACTGTTCAAGCAGCCGTTATGCGATGTCCCACACAGATTCATTCACACAGTTCTTAGTGTTTTTGTTGCTGTTTTTAAATGCTCACAATGTGTGTGGCTTATCTTGAGTAGCTGGATCATGATTTCTGGAAAGAGACATTGCTGTTAAGTTTGAGTCTGTTGAGTTATTTTTTGGCGCTTTGAGCAGCACAAGTCGAGTGCCATCCAGTTCCATTATAATGTAGAGAAGGCCGACGTCTCTACGGCCGATATCTCCAACACTTGGAAACGGACACCAAAACAATCTAGTTTGATAAATAGCTCTACAGGTTACAGAGGGGAAATATCAAATCAAATCAAATCAAATTTATTTATATAGCCCAATAACACAAATTATACATTTGTCTCAGTGTGCTTTATAGACTGTACAGGATACAGCACCCTCTGTCCTTAGACCCTCACATCGCACAAGGAAACACTTCTTAAAAGAAACCCCATAATTAGAGGGGGAAAAATAGAGGAAACCTCAGGGAGAGCAACTGAGGAGGGGTCCCTCTCCCAGGACGGACAGACGTGCAATAGATGTCGTGTGTACAGGATAAACAACATAGTACAAATACAACATTTGACAGAAATTGTGTTGAAAAAGAAAAAGTTTGGATGAATCCAGGAAAATGTCAAAAAGGCTTCCCGGTGTCCAGCAGGACCAGGGCAGCAGGCGCAGCCACGATTCATGATCCTGACGTAAACTTTATCAGTGGCAACCTGCCACATGAGAGACACAGAAACTCCGGGGATGATGCCCCGGATGATGAGTTAGTAACATACATTTACATATATGCATACAGATAGAGAGGGAGAAGAAGAGAGAGGGAGGGGAGGAGAGAGGAAGAGAAGGAGTGCAGGGAGGTGTCCCCCGGCAGTCTAAGCCTATAGCAGCATAACTAGGGGCTGATCCAAGGCAAACCTGAGCCAGCCCTAACTATAAGCTTGATCAAAAAGGAAAGTCTTTAGCCTGCTCTTAAATGTGGAGAGGGTGTCTGCCTCCCGAACACAAACTGGAAGCTGGCTCTACTGGAGAGGAGCTTGATAGCTGAAGGCTCTGGCTCCCATTGTACTCTTAGAGACTCTAGGAACCACAAGTAACCCCGCAGTCTGGGAGCGTAATGCTCTAGTTGGTTTATAAGGTACTATGAGATCTTTAAGATTTGCTGGAGCCTGACCATTAATTGCTTTGTAAGTCAGTCAAGGATTTTGAATTCTATTCTATATTTTACCGGGAGCCAGTGCAGCGCAGCTAATACAGGAGTAATATGATCCCGTTTCCTAGTTCCTAGTTCAATACACGTGCCGCTGCATTTTGGATCAACTGAAGAGTCTTAAGCGCCTTTTGGGACAACCTGATAACGATGAGTTGCAGTAATCCAGCCTTGAAGTAACAAATGCATGGACTAGTTTTTCTGCATCATTTTGAGACACGATGTGTCTTATTTTTTGCAATGTTACGTAGATGAAAGAAGGCAGTCCTTGAGATTTGTTTTATGTGGGAGTTAAAAGACAGATCCTGATCAAAGATAACGCCAAGATTCCTTATGGTGGTGCTGGAGGCCAAATTAATGCCACCCAGAGCTTCGATGTTATTAGAAAATGCGTTTCAGAGGCGTTTAGGGCCAAGTATAGACAAGTTGCTAGACATCCAAGTTTTTATGTCCTTAAGGCATGCTTGAAGTTTAGCCAATTGATTGGTTTCGTCTGGTTTAATTGATAGATATAATTGGGTATCATCTGCATAACAATGAAAGTTTATAGAGTGGTTCCTTATAATATTGCCCAAAGGAAGCATATATAAGGTGAATAGAATTGGTCCAAGTACAGAACCCTGCGGAACTCCATTACTGACTTTGGCTGTCATGGAGGATTTATCGTTAACACATACAAATTGAGATCGCTCAGATAAATAGGACTTGAACCAGCTTAGTCCGGTTCCTTTTATGCCAACACAATGTTCCAGTCTCTGTAGTAGAATGTCATGATCAACAGTGTCGAAAGCAGCACTGAGGTCTAACAAGACAAGAACAGAGACAAGTCCTTTGTCTGATGCCAATAGAAGGTCATTGGTAACTTTCACCAGTGCCGTCTCTGTGCTATGATGAACTCTAAATCCAGATTGAAAAACCTCAAATATGTACTTGAGTTTGGGATGAACTGTCCCTTTAAAGCTTTCAGTTCCCTCAATGTTCCAGCTCTGTCCTCTTCAGCTCTTTCTGTCTCACGACCACAGGGTTAAAAGTCCACTGGCAGATTCCTCGGCTAACTCAAAATGATTTGCCCTCTAACTGAATTTGAGGCGTTTTCTCTGCTTTGTTGGAACAATCGCGTCATTCATGCCCCCTCCGCGCCCAGACGCCCACCACCTCCCCTTACCACCATCCCGTTTCTACACGCAAAAACAGAAAAACATGCCTTGTCCATGCTAACACGGAGCATCTTATTGGACAATACATGCATTTTAAATTGGAACCCAGCATATCGAGGCGTAGAGCGAGACATTCGGAAGAACAGGAAGAGAACAGATATGTGTGGAAAACTTTGGTACCAAACAATAGTAACGCGTTTCATCTTTAACTTTTTAAAGTCATATCGAAAGCTAAATATGTATTGAGAGTAGATGTTTTCAACAGATTTTGAAGACTGACATATTTGATAATTGAACAATCCAATCTTCCACGAAGACATTATCCTGCGAGAGGAGGAAATTATTCAGTTTTGTTTATTGGCCTTGGTTCATATTTAGGATTTGAAAAAAATCATTGAAATAGTTGTTCTTAGTCTTCACATGATTCCTGACAAGGAAGTTTAAAATGTTCTATCTTTTTAATGAGCAGATATCATCGTCGTTATCCCAGCTTGCAGGCCTGCCAGCGCACCGAACAGATGGAGCGCTTTCATTAACTGGATCACCAGCAGAGCACACACACACACACACACACACACACACACACACACACACACACACACACACACACACTCACACAAAAAAACACGCTGCTGCTCACACACTCAAAGAAAAAGATAAATTGACTCTCTGGAGCAAGAAACACACAAATCAAAACTGTCTGAACATGCAGAGGAAAAACACACATACACAAACACACACGTCCGTCATTATAGTTTGATTGACAAAATAATGAATCATTACTTACAATTCAATAATATAATATATGTTACTGAAATGGATCAATATACATAATAAATTATTTTACTTTTGGTGCTTTAGGTACGTGTTAATGCTGACATTTTTGTGCTTTTACTTTAATACAATTTTGAAAGAAGGACTTGTAACAGAGTATTTTTACAATGTAGTATTAAATATTTTAATACTTCTTCTTTCACCACTGAGTGTGGCTGAATCCATGGAGGATGTTTATGCAACATTCAAGAAAACTGTTCTAAACTGGAGCAGAAGTTTAGTGTGGTACACTTAAGCAATCAGCCACGAGAGGTCGTAAGTTACAGTGTTTTTACAAAAGCTAAGGGGCACAGACCAACACAAGGACACTGTGGAGCTTGATTAAAGGTTGGGGTGATTATTAACATTTATCTGGATATCGTCATTAATTGTGAAATCATTGAAGTTTGTTCAATCATGTTAGCACTCCTTTTTACTGGTACAGGGTGTGTGTCTCTGGACAGGTGCGGGCTCTCTAGTAAATGGACTGCTTTTATTTAGCACTTTTCCAATCTTTGTGATCACTCAAAGTGCTTTAGAACACATGTCATTCACCCATTCACACACATTCATACAGAGTCAGAGGCTCCACACAAGGTGCACATCAGCTCCTCAGTAGTGATAAACATTCACACACACTCACACACCGTTGGCCATTGGGAGCAATTTGAGGTTCAGTATCTTTCCCAAGGACACTTCGACATGCTGACTGCAGGGGCCGGGGATTGAACACAGACCATCCGACCGGTGGATGATCACTCTACACTCTACCTCCTGAGCACAGCTGCCCTCGGGTAAAAAAAAAGTTCTCATCATGTTGCCGTTATTATAACCACACAAGTGAAAGATTAAAGAATATTATTGGAGAAAAACTGGCTTTAACCGATAGATTTCATGAAATTTAACAAACTAGGGTTTGTTTATGAAACAGGCTTTAAACCTAGATTTTGCCAAAAGAATCTGGACTCCCAGAAACGTCTGTGTTTTAAACGTTAATAGGTCAATAAAGAGGTTGACGCTGTAAACGTAAAAGTACAAAGACTTCCAAGAATGGGTTGCAAAGGGAGTAAACCAGTTGAAAGGCCACAGGGGCCCATTGTTGATCTGATGCTTTCAAAATATGGCTCTGATAGTTTAAAACATTTACAAGAATGGTGTAATGAATGTGGTTTCCCGGCAGTAGGGTCGTTAAGTACGGCACAGATACGGAAACTAGGCATGATGTCCAATGTTATTTTATACTATTTTTAATGCTACTTCAGACTCATTTACATCAACACTGTGATTATTGTACTGTAAATTATCTTATTCTGTCTAATCTTGTACACATTTTTATGTTTTTGCTGTGAAGCATTTTGGGTTGCAATTCTTGTATTAATGGTGCTATACAAATAAAGGTGTGTGAGTGAATGACGGCAGGTTTTACGATGTTTGTTACAGCAGATTTGCGTGCTGGATCTCGTGCCACGCTCACGTGTCTGAAGAACGCAGAGTCACTGAGATCGGTGATACTGCTAATAGGCCTACACTAAGCGGGGATTACCAGCGCAGGACAAGCTTTTACCAAGATCTTTAAGTGTGAACATGTAACTCTGCTGTTGGATGTGTGTTTACATGCATGTATAACTCGCTTTTATAGGAATTTTGAATTTGGGGATTAACAACTAAAAAGGAAAAACCATCAGTGTCAAAGACAGGTGAATAGGGTAAATGGTTTGATTTTTTTGTTTTCAGAAATGTTATGTTTATATATGCAAATTAGGTTTTATGTAATGCTAATTTTTAGTGAATTTAGGAGAAACACAAATAGACAAAGTTAGTAAAAAAACCTCTTAATGTGTATTTTGAATGTTTTCTTTCCACCAGTATGAAAGAACAGATGTTATGAACGCAAAATAGTCCAAACTCTCAAAATTGACCAGTGCATTAATAAAACAATGTTTTTGCCTGTAGTGTATCACGTTAAAGATTCAATATCATTCCCTGTCAATGTTTGTGTCTCAGTAGCTAATAGTTCAGGGGTCACCAACCTTTTTGATACTGAGAGCTACTTCAAGGGTACTGAATAATACGAAGGGCTACTTGTTTGATACAAACTTCCTGAATAACATAGTTGGACGGTTCACCTTTAATGATAATATTATCATTAATAATAATAATAATAATAATAATAATAATAATAATCATAATAAATATTCATATATGTGAAGAGACTGTCTGATCACATGTTAATGTTAATTATTCCTCACAATGATTATTAACAATGATTTATGGTAGGAAACACAGATATATTTAAACATGCAACATTATTTATTTATGTTCTCAATCTATTTCAACATTTGAAAGTCACAGTTATCACATCTCTGATATTTTTGTAAATATAATTATTGACAGTTTTGTATGAATGAGCACATTTGTAGCATTTTGTTCAACATCACACCAGTTATATTTTAGTACAAAGTATCACTTCTGTAAAAACATTTAGGAAATCATTCACTGTCACATCTTCAAATCATACCCTGTTTGTACAAACCACTAACTTTGTAACATCGGAGAGAGAGGAGATCACATCGGAACCTTTCTTCTCGTCTTAGAAAAGTGTTTTCAATAACATCATTGCACCTTTCAAGACCTCTCCGTCTGATAAGGCTTTCTTGTACTTTATTTAAAATGTGCAGCTCTAAATGAAGCTTCCGTTGCTTTTTGTGACATGTTCACCGGCCTCGTGAAAAGAGACTGCTTTTATTTTAGCGTAATAAACACACCTAGTGCCCCATCGTAGCTGCTCCCGCTAGCTTGTCTCAGCGAAAAGGGAAATGGAGATTTAGCTTGCGTCCCTACAGGGTCAGAGTTCATATACATAAATATTTTTGTTTTTTAAATTCTATATTCAATATTGTCATTTTAAAATAAAGAATAATTCAAGTGTTTTTGATTTTTTTTTTTGCAAAACAATGTAATACACATTTTAGACGGAGCTCTATGGTGACTAGTGCTATTTTTAGAACATGCCCTGTGGGCGACTCACGTAGTCCCTGCGGACAACCAAGTGCCCGCGGGCACCGAGTTGGCTAGAGGGTATGCACGTGTGACGTCACTGTGGGCGGTAAGCACTGCGGTTACGCATACTGAGTGGCAGAGGCAGTTAGCTACGAACAAAATTTGCTCAGTTTACCAAATATGAAAATGTAAAAATAATCGAATATATTATATATTTCAAAATCGTTATATTTTTTAACAAATGGTTCTCAATTGTTAAATATTGTTTAAATAAAATAAGCCATACGACAACTGTCAAAATACAATACAGTCTCAAAAAAATATGGTTAAAATCAGGAACTATATGATGAAGAAAACATACAGGATCAATCTGACATCTGAGTAGGTAATACCATTAGAGGTGTGTGTGTTGGACTCAACTGTATGTGAACTTTAAAGCTAAACGCCATGTGTAAAGAGTGTATGTGTGTGTTTCGTGTAAACATGCGAGTGCCCAGTGTGTGCGATTATCTGCGTGTGTGTGTGTCTGTGTTTCAACCCTTGGACAGATCTACTCCACACTTGGCGTGTGTTGCTGAGGACCAGAGGGAGTGCAGTGCTGCGTGAAGTTATTTGGAAGAGTGGTTCTGTAGAAAACTGCGAAAACCCCGGTTCGCTCGCCTGGACTTGTTGATAGTACTAGATGCGTATTAAAATCCACACTATAGTGCAGCCGCAGTTGCTAACGGCCACTATGGAATGTTTTCTTATACAAAAAAGAGCACCTGTCCATGGCATCACGTTACTGGTGATAGAAATGAGGATGTGTGTGTGTGTGTGTGTTAAACACCAAGCACATTTATCTGTATAGGTGCCCTTTAAATGAAGACAACTCTATGTCGTCCAATCCGAACTTCAACTTTCAGTTTAACGTGGTGGAAACAGAGCAGCTCGAGACACAGTATTCAAGATGAAGACACAGACGGGAGCGAACATGCGGATGATGGTGACGGTGATCCTGGATTTGGCGGAGATCCTGTGCGGCAACAGAACACAGGCAGGTATATACATTTGACTATAATTCATAGAACTTCTCAATATATAGTAAATACATCATAATAAAACGTAACATTATCTTCGATCGCAAATAGATCGCAAGCTATCCTATATCGAGTCGATAGCTTGGTTTCCTTGAATTGTTATGAACCCGACTAGTTGTCTGCAAATTGCTCGATAGCTAAATATTCAATTACTTCTCTACTTGGACAGATCGACGTCTGTAAAGCTTGATAACTTGATTCTTTCTCGAAGTTTCTGCAGTTGAGGTTCTTTTTTCTGGATATTGCATATTGTGTACATGTCCTTACCACTCTTCCTTTGTACATTTAGTTGTACATGTGAAAACTGTACAATTATGGAAGCAATTGAAGAGCTGCTGCCAAGAAAAGGATGTCATGGAGGAATTCAATGAATATGAGGGACATGGTGCAAACATAACCTGCATAACAGATCACCCAGGATTCAAATCAAAGTGTCTGGATGTTTGGGTGTTGCAGACAGCCTACCAAAGGTATTCAAAGAGGGACAGACAACAAGCAGGTGATCGTAATGAGTAAGTTACTTGTGTGCACAAATGTGTAGAGCTCAGAAACTTTGATGTATTTTTGGGAAGTCGAATGGTCACTCTGGCACAGTCACAGAATACATAGATAAATAAGCAAATAAGGTTGAAGTGATTACCATTGACATGTATTATCTTGTAGTTTACAGAATGTATCGCTATGTAGCATACCGCCAGCTGGTGAGATTCTGCCGGGGAATACTTGGTAAGAAACACAGAATGCCATCATGTGCCATTCAAAAGATCTGTGCTACGTTTCCATCTGACAACTACACGTCGTTCAAGTATCAGCACTTTATTAGAGTCAATAACAAAAAACAATGTCAGTTCAGTGATTGAATCTGCTTCTATACAGCACAACATCATCCCTCTTGTTTGGTTATTCCATCGACTGCTGAGTGGATCTGGGACTTCGAAAGGTTCCTCATCAACATTGTCTTGGCACAAAGCGTAGAGTCTCGGTCAAGAGTTGGAACTTGTAGTCCAGCTGACCTGACACGTGGTCGCGCCTGCATGGACTTGTGGTGTGTCTGTGGAGGGGGATCCGTCTGCACAGCAATTTCTTTCTGACATGTCTGAAAAGTACAAAACATAACTTTACTAATAAATCTTTCAAACCAGCTTGAAATTGTATTGCATGTTTATACATGTCTGCATAAAGAAAATATCTAATACCATTAGAGGTGTGTGTGTTGGACTCAACTGTATGTGAACTTTAAAGCTAAACGCCATGTGTAAAGAGTGTATGTGTGTGTTTCGTGTAAACATGCGAGTGCCCAGTGTGTGCGATTATCTGCGTGTGTGTGTGTCTGTGTTTCAACCCTTGGACAGATCTACTCCACACTTGGCGTGTGTTGCTGAGGACCAGAGGGAGTGCAGTGCTGCGTGAAGTTATTTGGAAGAGTGGTTCTGTAGAAAACTGCGAAAACCCCGGTTCGCTCGCCTGGACTTGTTGATAGTACTAGATGCGTATTAAAATCCACACTATAGTGCAGCCGCAGTTGCTAACGGCCACTATGGAATGTTTTCTTATACAAAAAAGAGCACCTGTCCATGGCATCACGTTACTGGTGATAGAAATGAGGATGTGTGTGTGTGTGTGTGTTAAACACCAAGCACATTTATCTGTATAGGTGCCCTTTAAATGAAGACAACTCTATGTCGTCCAATCCGAACTTCAACTTTCAGTTTAACGTGGTGGAAACAGAGCAGCTCGAGACACAGTATTCAAGATGAAGACACAGACGGGAGCGAACATGCGGATGATGGTGACGGTGATCCTGGATTTGGCGGAGATCCTGTGCGGCAACAGAACACAGGCAGGTATATACATTTGACTATAATTCATAGAACTTCTCAATATATAGTAAATACATCATAATAAAACGTAACATTATCTTCGATCGCAAATAGATCGCAAGCTATCCTATATCGAGTCGATAGCTTGGTTTCCTTGAATTGTTATGAACCCGACTAGTTGTCTGCAAATTGCTCGATAGCTAAATATTCAATTACTTCTCTACTTGGACAGATCGACGTCTGTAAAGCTTGATAACTTGATTCTTTCTCGAAGTTTCTGCAGTTGAGGTTCTTTTTTCTGGATATTGCATATTGTGTACATGTCCTTACCACTCTTCCTTTGTACATTTAGTTGTACATGTGAAAACTGTACAATTATGGAAGCAATTGAAGAGCTGCTGCCAAGAAAAGGATGTCATGGAGGAATTCAATGAATATGAGGGACATGGTGCAAACATAACCTGCATAACAGATCACCCAGGATTCAAATCAAAGTGTCTGGATGTTTGGGTGTTGCAGACAGCCTACCAAAGGTATTCAAAGAGGGACAGACAACAAGCAGGTGATCGTAATGAGTAAGTTACTTGTGTGCACAAATGTGTAGAGCTCAGAAACTTTGATGTATTTTTGGGAAGTCGAATGGTCACTCTGGCACAGTCACAGAATACATAGATAAATAAGCAAATAAGGTTGAAGTGATTACCATTGACATGTATTATCTTGTAGTTTACAGAATGTATCGCTATGTAGCATACCGCCAGCTGGTGAGATTCTGCCGGGGAATACTTGGTAAGAAACACAGAATGCCATCATGTGCCATTCAAAAGATCTGTGCTACGTTTCCATCTGACAACTACACGTCGTTCAAGTATCAGCACTTTATTAGAGTCAATAACAAAAAACAATGTCAGTTCAGTGATTGAATCTGCTTCTATACAGCACAACAGCATCCCTCTTGTTTGGTTATTCCATCGACTGCTGAGTGGATCTGGGACTTCGAAAGGTTCCTCATCAACATTGTCTTGGCACAAAGCGTAGAGTCTCGGTCAAGAGTTGGAACTTGTAGTCCAGCTGACCTGACACGTGGTCGCGCCTGCATGGACTTGTGGTGTGTCTGTGGAGGGGGATCCGTCTGCACAGCAATTTCTTTCTGACATGTCTGAAAAGTACAAAACATAACTTTACTAATAAATCTTTCAAACCAGCTTGAAATTGTATTGCATGTTTATACATGTCTGCATAAAGAAAATATCTAATAACATTCATAATAAAAGATGTGGTTGAATTGATTGAGAAAACAATGATATCAAATTAAACAAATATATGAATTATGTGGTGATTGTATTTTTAACACGTCATGTGCAGGTCTACTGGTACTACAACTGTAATGTACAGATGACGTACAGTCTGTGTACTTACTGGTATACACACAGCTTCCTTCCCCAGTGTGGATGTCCAATAGATGGTCGCTGATCATACAGGTATCCTCAGTTCTGTCAGTGGCTTCATTCACCAATGTTTCAATACCTATGTAATAATAGGGTGATAGTTAAAAGTTAAATAGACTCACGCTTTTACTCAAACTACAGAATAAAATGGGGAAGCCTGTTATAAACATTGAATCTATACTTAATTAAGCTAATGAAGTGTAATTAGCTAAAGTTATTAATACTACAAACAATAACACACATATCGGCTAGGGCCTGGTGTAAACTCGTTACATACAGTAGGCCTAGACCGATTATGGCTTTATGCTTGAAACAATAAATACAGTAAACAAGTAGTACGGCTTACCTTTGCTCTCTCCCTTTTGGCGAATGCATTTCGTCGTCTCTTTGTTGGAGGACTCTGCACCGGTGGACGTGTTTGAGTCGGCGTGCTGGCTTGTGCTGGATGGGGTCTCGGCAGTATTGTAGGCACAGCATCTGCGTTCAGTTTTAAATTCTTTTTGAATCTCATTTCCTTGGTGAGCATAGTTTGTTCGAAACATGATCTCTCAAAGTGCTGCCCACAAATCGCCGGTTTCATCGACGCACTTGTCTTGTCCATAAACGCGACATTTTATCATCTTTTGGCCACAGAAAGCTAGATTTGGAAACGGCCCCACATCCCCATACAACACATCGCTTCACAATTATCCTTGACGATCGATTGTTGTCCGTTCTTTCTCGTAATAATTGACAGCAGTCTTTGATGGACGCTTCAACGCAGACGAACACTGGCGGCGGCTGTATTCTACTTGTGACGTCATCGCCCGAACACTGCCGAAGTGGATGCTCTCGGCGCAGTGACCAATTGTTGTTAGCGGAAGTCATTTTTATGCTGTTATGATCGTGATTTATTACGAATACATCAATTTTCAAAATATATATATGGCACATTTCACAATAGATATGCAACCTCTATCATATACCAAGCCCAATAACACTGAGGAAATATCATTTCGTAGGCCCTTTAATGGATTTTCATGGTACATTTAGACAAAACAAACTCAAAACTGACCAAATGATCAAGAAAATACAAACGTTTCATAAGATTCCTTTTATTTGTGATCTTCAAACACAGAAGCATTGGATCGGATGCAACATCTGTTTTTGAAACATTAAACAATCAACTAATTACTTTGTAAAATGTTTTAGATGGCAGTTGATTTACAAAATTCCCTTTTTAATGATTTTGTCAAACCTCTTCAGGACTTAAAACATATGCCTTCATCATCATCATCATGCAGCCTGATGATGACGGCTTTGACAACAATTTGATCCTTTGGAAATTAACTTTTTAGGGAACCTGGACTTTCATCTTCCCCCGAGAAAGTCAGACATTTGGGATTTATAAAGCAGCTCTAACAAACTACTAAATCAACAAGAAAAAATTGTCTAATGAGTCAAACGCAGAAGTGAGATGGAACATGACATTGACACCGTCGGTGGACGGTGGAAGTAAAAGTAAAAATCAGTCAGACAAGAAACAAAGAAACATCATGACACACTTTCCTGTGATACGATGCTGTTTATAGGTTTTAACCCTTTTTATAATGATCAGATATACTTTGCCTACTACTATATTACACATCCCCAAGAGTCAGTGTGACATAAATTCCATCATCTGAAAACACTCAAGATAGTACAAACAAGAGCGCTTCCGTGTCTTTGAGACTTGAAACTATCTGTAAATAGATAATCCATCGTATGTATTCTTTTATTTTGGTCAAAGTAAACTTATTGTTCTCTGTTCTTGGGAAGCAGTACAGACATTTCAAATCCAACCGCATTTCAAACGTGTCACCGCACACCAACAACACAATTTTGATTACAATTAATTACGGCAGGGTCTTGGCTGTGATAGATTATTTCTCTGCAGAAAGTTCCAAGTCTCTGCAAGTTGATTTTTAAAGAAATTAACTGAAACCTAAAACTGAAAAGGAAAACCAAATTCATATACACGTTTGGTTGTTTAGAAAAAGGCAAGTAGCGATGTACAGATATGTGATTTGTAATTTATGGGCTAAACCATAAAAAACAGACATGGTCCTTTATCCTTTGACATACATTTCAATACATTTTCCATTTTTGCAAAACATCTTTATCAAAACAAGCACTATCACGGTGTAACAAGGCAGTTAGTGATTATCATTGAGTACAAAATACTTCATCATTTTGACATGAATGGCAGTCAAACAAAGTATTACATACAATCATTAAAAAGCATAATGCTAGCTTGTTAGCTGCATCTTTTAGCTTTAGCTACATTAGGACAGATAGCAAAGGCAATACATATTCTAATGTCATATTTATCAGACTTCATTACATTTTTTACACAATAATGTGAGTTAGAAAAGTTTCCTGAAAGGGACTGTGGACTTCGCCTCCTTCATGTTAGTGCTGGTTTTCTACAATGTCGGGAAATCGTAAATGACTTCCTATTATTTCCTATTTTGAAAAAATTAAAAATAAACAGCAGTACGAGTTCGGGCCCGTCAATTTTTTGATGGTATATACTGTGTTTATTTGATGGAATTTATACAAACAGAGAAAACATTTATGTTATTAATCTTCAAACACATCCAACCTTCTTTACAACGTGCACACATTTATGCCACTGCATGGCACCAGCACGGCTCTACCCAACTTGCCTAATTTGTTTCTGGTTTTTCATTAGCAAAAGCTTTGGATTGTACATTTTACTTACTTAGTTAGTACCACCTCGGTCGAGTTCCCAAGCGAGCTCAGCCTATACTAGAAGGTGGAGTTAAAACACTGCAGACCACTAATTGAATAAAATGGCAGCTCGCAAAACTACCATGTACTCTATGACGTACATTATGCAGTAAACTATGCAGTACACTATGGTGTACACTATACAGGACACTATACAGTAAACTATGCAGTACACTATGGTGTACACTATACAGGACACTATACAGTAAACTATGCAGTACACTATGGTGTACTCTATGGTGTACACTATGCAGTACACTATGGTGTACTCTATGACATACTCTATGGCGTACACTATGCACTACACTATGGTGTACTCTATGCAGTACACTATGGAGTACACTATGCAATACACTATACAGTACTCTATGCAGTACACTATGCAGAACACTATACAGTACACTATGCAGTACCTTACTCTATGGTGTACACTATGCAGTACACTATACAGTACTCAATGCAGTACTCTATGGTGTACACTATGCAGTACATTATACAGTACTCAATGCAGTACTCAATGGTGTACACTATGCAGTACACTATGCAGTACTCTATGGTGTACTCTATGCAGTACTCTATGCAGTACTCTATGGTATACACTATGCAGTACACTATACAGTACACTATGCAGTACACTATGCAGTACTCTATGGTGTGCACTATGGCCGATAAGAGGATTCAGTGAGTGTCACACTGACAAAAGTTTCATGCATATTTGTTTCAGCTGGAAATCCTACGTACACAAAGGTGGTACTATCAGCAGTGGAAAACAAAGTGGAGCCGAGCCGAACCCTGCAGTGGAAATGAGGCATTAAAGCCAAGCCACTGCTGTGAGAACAGGGTATTCCTGTTTCTATGTTTCCTCTCTGATTTATCCGAGCGCAGTTATTCAAACATTGGAATTACACCATCAGGTCTATATCTAAACACAGCACGAGTCTGGACATTAAACCAACTGATGCTACAATAACGTAGCATCAGTCTGGTCAATAAGGCTTTCATTGACCAAAAATCTCATACATAAAGATACATCATTATACATATTACAACTTCCCGTTAGCTCACATTCATTCTGCTATAGTTATATATAAAAAAAAATTCTGGCATGGGCAAAGATGTATTTAAAATCTAAGATAGTTTAGTGATAATTTAACCGACGCCGTTATTGAGGATTATAGGAAAGAACTCAATTCAAACCAAAAGCTGGAATTGACAGAGACAAGAAACTGAGCAAGAGTGAGTATGTGTCAAACATAACAGGAGTTGGTTTTGTCCTTTGGTACAATTAGTAATTATAACCTTGTTTCCAGCTTTAAGGAGCCGCATCCAAACGAGTTAGAATTGGCTAATTTGGAGTTGTAAATATAAACCCCATCTTACACAGTCTTGAGTTTTTTTGTGAAAAAGCTCTGGCACAAGGTAAGTGAGAGGTTAGTACATTGTGTCAAATATCTATTTTCAAGGTCAAGGATGAACATTTCTCAAGTCTTTTTAATAAAAGAAAAAAGCCAACATGAGGACATAATAAATTCAATTAAAATATTTCGATACAAAGTATTTTTTTCTTGATGGTGATGTAGTAATCTACCTCTCTTTTTGTTTATAGATACTGCCTTTCCCATTCTTTAGAAAGTTCAGGGTAAATTCATGGAAACAGCAGAGAACCGGTGGCAAATTGTTGTTGTCTTTAAGAAAGAGACAAGTCTTAAAGATGGAATAATGACCAATGTTTTTTGTTTTTGTTTGCTACATGGATAATGATTAAAATTAACAGGAACAAAAAAACAAAACCACATCTGTTGTTTTGGGGATTGTTGAGGCATGTTTGACCGTCAGTGCTGCCGTCTTATTATCATCCTGCTTTTTCATCCTGTATTCCCGCGAGATTTCTGCCAGATCTTTGATGTTTGAGTCATGCTGGTGGGTTAGTTCAAATTAGTTGCAAACCGTTCTGTCGAGCCTGAGGAAAGTTCAGGAGAGTCTCTTGGTGATCTTCAGGTAGGTGGGGGCCCGTTGACGTACCTGAGTGCCAGGTGGAAGCTACGAGGCATCCTGCCGCTGCAGTGGCATGTAGGCTCAAGGACAACCCAGATCAGACAGGCCAGGAGAGTCAGAGCTGCAGCCAGAAGTAGGCAGAGGAGGGCTGGGTAGAGCAGGGAGGAAGCGGCCCTGCTGCTGGAGGTCACACCAGGGAGGAGGAAGAGGTGAAGGTGTTAGTGTTTTGTTTGTCTGCTCAAACCTTTTGGAATCTCTGAGAGTTTAAACTTTAAAGACCTTCACGCACCAAGCTCATGTTTTCGTAGGCATTTTTCAAACCCGTCATCCGATAAAATTTCGATTTGTTTCCGAAAATTCGCAGAAAACGCAGAAAATTCAAACCTCAAAACGTCAGTGTGTCACTACTATATACATACTTGACACTTGAAAATTTAGATTTTTCAAGTTACCACTGACACATAAAGTAAATATAACACTTAATGCTCCACATTTCTCAAGAATTGTGAGTTTTGATTTTTTATAGTTTTTCTGGAGCCAAAAACTGTTTTTCTGGAACAGTTCAGTCACTGTTTCTGCCACAAATGTCATATTTTGTCCTTTTCTTCCTGGGAATTTGTTGGCTTTAGCAACAAATACATCCTACAGTGTGAAACTTAAACGCTGGATAAATATGTATTCTGGTTCCAGTATACTTTTAGACTTATTTGACTACTTTTGGGCCAACAATTAAGTAAAGGACCAGCACCATCTATTCCTCCTCTGGAAATGAATTCCTGCTGCATAGGGAAAGCTTTGAAACAGCATTAGGCCCTTCATTATGGAACATCCATTATTTTATGGGTTTGTAATTTCATGATAATTCCCAGTTTGCTGGAAAGAAGAATGTAAACTGATTACAGATAAAATAAAGACTAGATGTGACAAAGTTGTTGTCGGTATTGTTGAGTTTATAAGCGTTTTTAGAGGAATTTCCTTAAAAGGACATTTAAATACAACTTGCAGAAAAGATTAAGATTAAAATGCTGACTCAATTAATAAAATATGAAAAATATAAATAATTTAAATATTTTGATGTCTGGAGGTTGGGGGGGATTGAGGGGTCCCTACACACATGCTGTATTTTGTCATTTTGAATGACCTCAATTTTGGAATTAAATTTAAAATGGCGTGCAACACCACACACTGCATACAAACACACAATAAGACTATTCTTGTTACTTACCTGTTGAAAAAAAAAGTTGTTGGCCACTGACTGTGCTTTTCTCTACAAGCTTTCTCTTCATGAACATAAAGGACACTGTTCTGCTTATTTCTGTGGTTTTACAAATATCCTGCAAATTACAGCCAGTCTGCGCCTTTTATCACTCCATCTGCTTAAAACTCTTTTCTCACCTTTGTTCAGAGTGAAGACGCTCGGCTTCTTCACAACAGGACTGCTCTTCTTCAGCCTGAAGAACAGAGAGCTTTTGTTAATCCACGGTGGTTTCAAGCAACGTTTCTTACTTTCACATGAACACTCTTTAAGAATATATCAGCAGAGTTTATTTCTCCCCTGAGGGCATTACTGATGTCTTACAACTTATTTAAAAAGGAGCTGTGTGTATTATTTCCCATCAATGAATCAATACCACATTCATTTGTGACACTTTAATTACTGTAAACTGATCTATCCTCTGGCAGTCTTCACACTTTATATTGTATGTCGTCCTTCATTACCTGATGAGCTAAGCATTATTAATATTTATGAGTTCTCATAACTATAATTATACAGCACTAAAAGAAGATTATAATGCATTGTAAGTATTTTAAAAGCATTACAAACATGGGTGTCATCATCAACTCACCTGAAGATTTGAGTGGGGCTTCATCCAATCAGACAAGGCTTTTAGGTCATGTGACGGGGAAGGGGAGGGGGCAGGAAAAGGTTGTTGTATGTGGTTGAGTGCATCACTGTGGCTTCCAACCAGGTAACACTGCAACACAGAACAGTCCTACAGTTAGATAAAGTCTGTTACTGTGTGAAGGGAATACAATCTAATTAGCAAGTGTTTCACTTTTAACAAAATAAAATCTGCAAAATTCTGGAAGGTTTAAAATGGCACTAATTTCTCTAGCTGTTTTGACCGTTTCTAAACCCTCAAGAGGACATTCAAGCTCAACTTGTGTTAAGCTAGTAGCCAAAGCCCTGCAGCAAAATGTTATATCCTCTCAATGTGGTCTGTAATGGTTTCATGTCTTCTTTGTCAATTCATATTCAAGTCATGATGCAAGTCGTTCAGGTCTCTGAATACTGACGATGCAAAAAAAGTTGCATCAAAGTTGTGTTAAAGGAATTACATACTTACAACAGGATCATTTGTTTCTCAAGTATTTACCCCGTATTACCTTGAATGCCGTAAATTTGTTTTTATCGTGTGTATCCATGACAAACAAAGAATGCTTGCGAGGGCGAGCTACTCATCAGTCTGTGATTCTGTTTGCAGAGTGTTTTAAATGGTTTGTGAAAATGCCTGTTTGGAAAGTAGTTAGTATATGACATGTTAAATGAGACTTGTATTATACTGCACGAGTTGTGTGAGAGTTTGAAAGCAAACAAATCACCACTTTGTGACTGATATCCAGCTTGTAATGCATTATATCCACCTACACCTCAGGAATTTCATTACTTCAGCCAATGACCACACAGACTAACTTCACATTATAATGCAAAACAACAGTGATTATGATGCATTATAAAAATATTGATTTGATGCAGTTTTGCTGTTGTTAATCGCGGCCCCTATTTACTTTAATTCATCAAAACCTTTCTGTTTTTGGATTCTTCGTTCACCGTGGAGGGAACCTTTCCTCAAGGACCTAACATGGGGTGAGAAATTGATGTACAAATGGTCATTTAGGGGGTGAAGTATTCCTTTATGCACAATGTGTGACGGACAAGGTAGCTGCCAAAGCCTGGCAGCAAATTTTCTATCTCCTCATTGTAGTCTAGTAACTATTCAAGTCAAGTCCAAGTCAAGTCAGGATGCAAGTCTTCCAGGTCTCCAATGCTGAATTGCCCAAAATGTTATACATTTTCTTTCAAAGCTACGAGTCACATTTGTCAGTATCTGACAAAAGTCAACGGTTTTCTTGACTTCACTTTGAGCAAAAACTGAGCTCATGACTGGGAAGAAGAAGTCAAAGTCAGAAAGATGCTTCAGTTTGAAATCTCTCAGTCTGAGTTTGTACCCAAGATGCTCCAAAACATCCATTAAACTCCTGATTCTCTACTTCGCTGATTTCTGCTCCAATTTGTTTTCTTCTCTCTTGATAGTTTTGTCAGTAATGAACCTCCATTAGAAAATGGCAATGCTATTACCCCCCCCCCCACACACACACACACACACACACAATGAGTGTGCACAAAATACTCACACACACGATTTGATACTGAAAAACGAATTTACCAATATTTATTTTCTTTTTGCCTGTCAACTGTTTATCTCCCTTTCCTGTACACAGACAGTTATCTGTAACTGGTTGTAAGTAAGACAAAAACAGTGATGAGAGAAGGAGGAAATAAAGAGGAAGCGAAGAGGAAGCGAAGAGGAAGCGAAGAGGAAGCAAAGAAGAAGCAAAGAAGAAGCAAAGAGGAAACGAAGGAAAGGATGAAGTCTGTGTTTCTCTACAGCTTTTATGACAACAGTTGAAGTGCAGCCAGACTCGATGCATAAATCAAGACTTTATGGATTCATTCGAGGCCCGAGGAGTGGTGGACGAGACGGAGGAAGAGGAAAATAAATAGGAGCTTTCACCGGTAATGAGAGAGGGAGAGAAAGTGAAGTCTGATGGAGAGAGAAAGGTGAAGCCAGAGAGAGAACAGATACGATGGTTAGAGGACAGTTATTTAGGAATCTGTCTTTACAAAAGGTGGAAAAATAAAGGCTGATGATTATGAATGTTGATGGAGCTTCAGGTGAGAGAGGACATCCCTCACCGTGTGTGTTTGTTTGTTTGTTTGTTTGTTTGTTTGTTTGTTTGTTTGTTTGTTTGTTTGTGTGTGTGTGTGTGTGTGTGTGTGTGTGTGTAACTTCTCTTGCTTATAATTATTAAAGCCGCTCGCTCTCACTTTGGGTAAACTGAGGGGCCATTCACAAAGAATAGATTGCGGCTGCTGATAGCACCATGAACTGTGCAGTGTGAGGATTTGAGAATGTCAGATCAGGAGTTTTTACACACACAGATGATGTTCATGTGATGCCATGCGCACAATGTTTATTCTGAACTACACAGAAAAAAAAACTCAGCGGCAAATTAATCCACATTTGGTGCTCCAGTGAATATTTGGTTCATAAGGACAGTGTATGTGGGGGTCAAAATAAACTAGAGTGTGTTTGTTCATGGTAATGAAGGAACATGTCAGCCAGTGTAACAGTGTGGCTCACTGATGTGTTTCAATCGTTTTGGATGACAATGGAGCTCTATTGCTCTATATATAGATATCTATCTATCTATCTATCTATCTATCTATCTATAGATATCTATCTATCTATCTATAGATATCTATCTATAGATATCTATCTATAGATATCTATCTATCTATCTATCTACAGATATCTATCTATCTATCTATCTATCTATAGATATCTATCTATCTATCTATCTATCTATAGATATCTATCTATCTATCTATCTATAGATATCTATCTATCTATCTATCTATCTATCTATAGATATCTATCTATCTATCTATCTATCTATCTATCTATCTATAGATATCTATCTATCTATCTATCTATCTATAGATATCTATCTATCTATCTATAGATATCTATCTATCTATAGATATCTATCTATCTATCTATAGATATCTATCTATCTATATAGATATATATATAGATATCTATCTATATATATATCTATATATATATATATATATATATATATATAGATATCTATCTATCTATCTATCTATCTATATCTATATATCTCTTGTAAATAAATGCCCACGTTTGTGGTTTGCTTGTTCTCCTGCCTCTGCCTCCTTGCTTATGGTCTGGACAGCCTAACATACACTAATAAACACAAAATAACAAAATGTGAATAACCAGTGTGAATAAAAGTGACAGCACCCACCTCACCCTGTTCGTCAGTCTGCACGGCTTTGGAACAGGAAGTCCTCCTCTCTGAAGGGGCGGCGCTCTGGACTCCTAGCCATGCCCTCACGCGGCCACGGTCAAAGCTAACAGGCTCCCCGTCCTCTCTGTCAGGAGTCGAGGTGGCCCACTGGTCCTCATTTAGCCCAGTCCCGAGCCCTTTGTTTACTATTGGTGAGAATACACTTGGATGGGCGTGGTCAAGCCATTCCTCCAATCGCTGCACAGAAAACAGATAAAATACGCTAAATAGTAAGTTTTTGAAATTAATGATTTTGTGTTTAATGCCCTTCTCACGTGATTAATGCCCCATCAATGCCAATCAATAACAATAATAATTTACATGCCACTGTATTATATTGCACAGTGTATTGTTAATGCTCATCATTAATAAATAAAGTATCTTACTGAGTGTATATTTAATACATTATAATCACTTCCATGCCACACGACCTCCACCAATAACCTTTGGGTGAACAATACAACCTTAATATTTCTATATAACTGTAACTAATAAAGTCAGGTCACGTAACATTAAGCAGCAAATCTGTACTATGCTAATTAACTAATGTTAACGTTAACACAACAGGAAAAATCACCTTATCGTGGTGGAGAGGTCCCAATGAACCTGAGAGCTGTGTTGTCTGGAGCCTAGTGCTCATGGTAGGGTCTCCCAAGGCAAATTGGTCTCAGGCGAGGGGCCAGACTAAGAATGGTTAAAAAACGACCTCATGAAACAGAGGGAAAGGACCCTGCCCGGAGGAAGCCCGGGGCACCCGTCTGGAGCCAGGCCCAGAGGGAGGGCCCGACAGCGAGTGCCTGGTGGCCGGATATGGCACGGGGCTCGGTCGGGCACAGCCCGAAAAAGCTACGTGGTGCCTCCTCCCCATCCATCCTGTGGGCCCACCACTCATGGGAAAAACCGCTGGGGTCGGGTGCGCTGTCACACGGGTGGCAGTGATGGTCAGGGACCTTGACGGACCAGACCCGTGCAGCAGAGGCTGGCTCTGGGGACGTGGAACGTCACCTCTCTGTGGGGGAAGGAGCCGGAATAGTGCGGGAGGTGGAGTGCTACCAGTTGGATCTGGTGGGGCTTACATCTACTCACAAGTCCCCAGCTGAGTGCCTCTATGTTGAAGTTACCCCGGTGGACGAGAGGTTCGCCTCCCTACGCCTTCGGGTTATGGGGGGGAAAACTATTGTTTGTGCCTATGCCCAAAACCGCAGTTTCGGCCTTCTTGGAGACCCTGAATGGAGCCCTACAGGGGGCTCCAGTAGGGGACTCCGTAGTCTTGCTGGGAGACTTCAACGCACACATGGGAAATGATGGAGACACCTGGAGAGGTGGGAGGAACGGCCTCCCTGATCTAAACCTGAATGGTCGTTTGTTGTTGGACTTCTGTGCTAGTCATAAAATGGCCATAACAAACACCATGTTCGAACATAAGGATGCTCATAAGTGTACATGGTACCAGAGCATTCTAAGCCAAAGGTCAATGATCGATTTTGTGATCGTATCATCTGATCTGAGGCTGCATGTTTTGGACACTCGGGTGAAGAGAGGGGCGGAGCTGTCAACTGATCACCATCTGGTGGCGAGTTGGATCAAGGGGTTGGGGAAGACTCTGGACAGACCTGGTAAGCCTAAGCGGGTATTGCGGGTGAACTGGGAACGTCTGGAGGATCTTCAACTCACACCTCCGGCGGAGCTTTTCAGAAATCCCTGTGGAGGTTGGGGGCATTGAACCTGAGAGGGCGATGTTCAAAACCTCTATTGCTGAAGCTACGGTGATGAGCTGTGATCTCAAGGTCTTAGGTGCCTCAAGGGGCGGTAACCCTTGAACACCGTGGTGGAACCCGGTGGTCTGGGAAGCCGTCCGACTAAAGAAGGAGTCCTTCCGGGTTATGTTATCCGGGAGGACTCTGGAAACAGTTGCAGGGTACAGACGGACTAGAAGGGTGGCAGCAGGTGTGGGAGAAGTTCGGAGAAGCTATGGAGACACGCTCTCTATGGTAGTGACAGATCTGTAAGCTGATGGGGGATCATCGTCAATTTCCCTGATGGAAGTCACTGAGGTAGTCAAACAACTCCACAGTGGCAAAGCCGCAGGGGTTGATGAGATCCCTCCAGAAATGCTGAAGGCTTTGGGTGTTGAGGGGCTGTCTTGGTTGACATGCCTCGTCAACATTGCGTGGAAGTCTGGGCCAGTGCCTAGGGTGTGGCAGACCAGGGTGGTGGTTCCCCTATTCAAAAAGAGGGATCAGAGAGTGTGTGCCAACTACAGGGGTATCACACTTTTCAGCCTCCCTGGTAAAGTCTACTCCAAGGTGCTGGAAAGGAGGGTTCGGCCGATTGTCGAACCTCTGTTTGAAGAGGAACAATGCAGATTCCGTCCTGGAACAACGGACCAACTCTTCACTCTCGCAAGGATCCTGGAGGGGGCCTGGGAGTACGCCCATCCGGTCTACATGTGTTTTGTGGATCTGGAGAAGGCGTATGACCGGGTCCCCCGGGTGATACTGTGGGAGGTGCTGCGGGAGTATGGGGTGAGGGGGGTCACTTCTGAGGGCCATCCAATCCATGTACGCCCAAAGCGAGAGTTGTGTCCGGATGCTCGGCAGTAAGTAACTCGTTCCTGGTGAATGTTGGCCTCCGCCAGGGCTGCGCTTTATCACCAATCCTTTTTGTGATTTTCATGGACAGGATATCGAGGCATAGTCGTGGAAGAGAGGGGTTGCAGTTCAGTGGCCTGAGGATCACATCGCTGCTCTTTGCAGAGGATGTGGTCCTTATGGCATCATCGGTCTGTGACCTTCAACAGTCACTGGATCGGTTCACAGCCGAGTGTGAAGCGGTTGGGATGAGGATCAGCACCTCAAAATCTGAGGCCATGGCTCTCACCAAGAAACCGGTGGATTGCCTACTCTGGGTATAGAATGAGCCCTTACTCCAAGTGAAGGAGTTCAAGTACCTCGGGTCTTGTTCGCAAGTGAGGGGACAATGGAGCGAGACATTGGCCGGAGAATCGGAGCAGCGGGGTGGTACTGCAGTCAATTTACCGCACTGTTGTGACGAAAAGAGAGCTGAGCCAGAAGTCAAAGCTCTCGATCTACCGGTCGATCTTCGTTCCTACCCTCACCTATGGTCATGAAGGCTGGTTCATGACCGAAAGAACGAAATCACGGGTACAAGTGGCCAAAATAGATTTTCTCAGACGGGTGGCTGGCGTCTCCCTTAGAGATAGGGTGAGAAGTTCAGCCATCTGTGAGAGACTCGGAATAGAGCAGCTGCTCCTTTGCGTTGAAAGGAACCATGAGGTGGTTCGGGCATCTAGTAAGGATGCCACCTTGGCGCCTCCCTAGGGAGGTGTTCCAGGCACGTCCAGCTGGAAGGAGACCCCTGGTAAGACCCAGGACTCGGTGGAGAGATTATATCTCCTCACTGTCCTGGGAACGCCTCGGGATCCCCCGGTCGGAGCTGGCGGATGTGGCCCGGAGAAGGGAAGTTTGGGGTTCCTTACTTAAGCTGCTGCCCCTGCGACCCGACCCTGGATAAGTGGTAGACGATGGATGGATGGACAACAGGAAAAAAAAGCTAAATTATTAACGTAATCATTTCAGAAAACCTAAAGTTGGCAGACTCATAAGGTTAGTAAAAGTTGCCGTTTAACATTACTTTATTAAGGTTGTATTATTTATCATGGTGTTATTGGTGGAGATTGTGTGGCTTATTCAAACTAATTAACCCTGTCATATCCCAATGGATGTTTCTGGCGTACTCAATTACAGACTTCAAAACATTCTCAGATCTCAGGACCACATGGTTTTCATCATCAATACAATTAAAACATCAGTTCTCAGATGAGCAAGTCAGAAATCCTCTGCAGAGTCAGGTGTTGGTCAAAGCACAGGACATTTGGTAAAAATCAAAATGGAAGAGACAGCGGCACACCAAAAAACTCAGCTGTGGAACAATTAAGAACTTCTTGGTAATTAAACATTTGCTGCAAGTTTAAGAGTGATAAAATGTATTTATTGGCTTTGTGCAAATGCCTTAAATATACAGTTATAGAATAAATCAAAACATCCATAATATTTCTGAAGTGTTGCGATATAACTACTTTTTTACACAATGTTTGAGGAACTTCCCATGATATGACACCTATATATATATATATATATATATATATATATCACACTTGCGGTTTTTTCTCCTAACCGAACACAATGCTCTTTCTTCGCCTTGCACTTGCTTAAGCGCTGTAACAACAACACAAAAAGAAACATTACATACGATATACAGTACAAACAATATACATTACAGGTGTGCAGTGCGTTCGGCTGTGTCAACTATTTAGCAACTTGACTGCCTTTGGAAAGAAGCTGTTACTGAGACGGGTGGTGGCCAAGGAATTTAAGACTATCAAACATTTTAACAGATGATCCACTGATGAAAATAAGAGTGTGATTTTGTCTGAAATAAACAATGATTTATTTTGTCTTATTGACATTAAGAGAGACGGTGTTATCGTTGCAACATATAGTTAGATCTTCCTTTCTCTCATTCCTATAACTTATTACAACAATCACTGCATCTGCAAATTTTGTGATGCTGTTTTGTCATATTTGGCAACACAGTCGTGTGTAAACAGACTGTACAATAAGGGACTGAGAGGTTCTAACTAATGAAGCTCAGCCAAGTTCAAATCAGGAAGGACCACCTTTACACTTCCCTCATTCACACTTTAGTCAGCCTCATCCTGCCATCTCCCAAGTGTGATAAATCCATCACCACTGGTAAAACATCAATGCTGTGTTCAAAGCTGCAGATCCACATCTAAACAGAGAGCTGTCTATCGGTCAGTTTCTCGACGCCTTCGGTGTCTACCGTGAGGTAACCCTCTCCGGCACCAAAACAAACGTGGTACAAAGACATTCTGAACAATAATCCCTCCACACCAATAAATGTTCAATGTTTAGCAGCAGATTGTCCACTCACCCTGATTCTGTGATTGTAGACCCAAAAGTCATCATCTCAAATCAAATCAAATCAAAAAGTCGGGTCAAAAGGTTTCAGATCGGGATCCTTTCTTCCCCTTCAGTCACATAGGTGGCAAAATAATATCCAGTCTCTCAAAGAGCCAGCAACAGTTTTCCAGTTGTTAGAGAAAGAAGTTAACAGAAGGTTATGTCATCGTCCCATTTCCTCTCCATACCCAGTGTTTTGCACAAGTCCAATAGGCGTAGCCACAATGAAGTATTAGTGGAAGAGAAGATTAATCTTTAATCTGTCTGCACCTCGCTCCGGCTCCATCTCAAGCGTCAATAGCCTCATTTAACCTGTGCCTTTCCCTCTTCATTATGCCACTGTCGACAAAGCCATCAAATTAGTTAAAAGAGCAGGTCAAGGCGCCTGGCATTCCAAAGCTGATATTACTAACGCTTTCCAAATCGTTGCCATTCACCCGTCTCAGTGGAATATTTTCGGCATCAAGTGGCATTCAAAATATTACTTTGCAGTGCGCCTAACTTTCGACTGCAGAAACAGTCCATGCATATTCAACTCAGTCTCCAAGGCTCTTTGCTGGATTCTGTTAAACAGAGTTAGAATCCCTTCCACCCTTCATCTGCTGGACAATTTCCTCCCGATAGATCCGCCACGATAGATCAGGCTCCTCTCTGTCCAAATTTAAACACTTTTTTCAGGCGCTCTGTGTTCCCCTGTCAAAAGAAAAAAACAAAAGGTCCAAACACACACCTGGAGTTTCTCGCCATCACGCTGTACTCCATTGAAATGAAAGCATCCTCCCAATAGGGAAACTGCAGCGCATTGAAATTATTGCCAAGCCCAGTACCAATCCAAATTCACCCTTTTCAACTTCTAGCACTGTCCTAAAGCAAAGCCCCATGGTTAGGTACTTAGAGTCAGCTAGGTTTCTCTGCATGCCACTTAAACCTGTTTGCATAAATAAAGTGTGCACTTTCATTGGCTGCTGCATGGATGTTTAAACCTCAGTACATCCGCGGGTTAGTTGCTTGGATTCAGTTCAATATTAGATGTTATGATCCCTCTTTTCCTAGTGAATTTTCTAATCCAGCTGTTAAACTACTGCTAAAGGGCATCACTAAAGCTTCTCCTTCTGTCCCGAACCGTAGAAGTACCATCACACTTTCTCGCTTGCACAAAATGTTGTCAGTACTGAGAAACGGTATATTCTCTCCCTATATCGATGCTCTACTTGATGCACTATTCTTATTAGTTTTCTATACTTGTCTTAGATCTGGCAAATTCTCTCAGTCACCCTACCCTAATATATTTATACAGCCTTACATTCTAGTTAGTCTACGTCTAAAGCATTCTAAGTGTGGTGGTGCTTGCTCCGTTATTGTGCACCTGCATAGAACTGGTGGTGTTCTGTTTTAATGGATGTCCCATCTGATATTGTTGATTCAGAGTCATGGCTAACTTAGCAATTATTCACACGATCTACAATAATGAAATGCACTTCATGCTTCACTCATGATATTTTCATCCGGTCGCCGGACCTTATTTTTACATTACATTATTTGTTTTGCATTTATTTTAATTGAACATATTATACATTCAGCTAGTTATTACCAAGAACAGCTTGATTTCACCCATTTTAATAAACATGCATGTTTAGTCTTCACTTCAGCTATGTATTTCTTTGTCTAATTCTCCCATTCATATTTTAATAGAAATCCGTCGCCACCAGGTAAGGTAAGGAAAGGAGCAACTTTGTGTAGGCGTTTCTTTCAGTAAGTTGCACGGCTTCCAGCTATCGGGAACATCCAGTCTTATGTGCAGTAAAGTCTGCCGGTCATTGGTGATTGTAAAACGCGTTACATGCAAAAATAAGTAAAAGGAAACAGTAAATTGGAAGGAAACAGTAAAGGGCGAGCAGCACGTAGCAAGTCGCCATAGTATGGCGCACTATGGCGACTTGCTACGTGCTGCTCGCCCTTTACTACATCAAGGGCGGTTAGTAAAAGAACCAAAGTCAAATTGTAATTGCCTGAAAGCTGATAACTGACAAAGCCAACATTTTGGGGGTAGTTTAAGGGGAAAGGTAGGTGGTGGTGTAGTACAATAAAAGCTCTGCAGGCATGTCTTTTGAGAATTCATGCGGCATACAAACAGATAAGGTCACGGTCCCAGATGAAGCCGTGCAAACACGTGGAGTGCTCTGGACAGAGAGAGCTGAGCCTGAGGGGAGACATCATGCATGCATGTGTCTAATAACTAAAATAAGATTGAAAGAAAAAGACAAAACAGTAGCATGACACAAATGTGCAAACGCCTTGATGTTTTTGTCGCGATGCTGCAGCTCTAGTCGGGTGGTAATTCAGCCTTATGTTCATCTCTTTTCCTATTGAGCTTTGGGGTTCACCGACAGTGCAACAGTGTGTGGGTGTGAAACAGAGAGAGGGGGAAGCTGCAGGCTTTCAGGGGAGGACACTAAAATTACTTCTTACTGTTTTACTATTACTATTTCTGTTCTCGTCTCTATTTTCCCCCAAATCTTTTTCCTTCTCCATTTTCATCTCTTTATTTCTTTGCTTCAGTTTCCCTCAGCCTCCATTAAGTACAGGTGCTGCCACACTCCCATTTCTCCACTCCTGTGTCTCGCTAAAATAAAGCTAAAAATTGATAACATATAGAGGTGCCACATTCTGCAGGTGTCATCAATAAATCAGCAGAAGAGGAGGAGGCAAACTGTTAGCTTGTGTATGGGAACGTCAACGATTCTGTGTGTGTGTGTGTGTGTGTGTGTGTGTGTGTGTGTGTGTGTGTGTGTGTGTGTGTGTGTGTGTGTGTGTGTGATAGAGACAGACAGACAAAGCCTCTGGGCCATGTAGCATCTGGGTCAGAGCAGAACAACAGAAATGAGCGAGAAAAACGGCACATGGTTATGTTCAAAGTTAGGTCTGATGTGACTTCTCTGTAGTCGTCCTCTTCTGACGCATCAGTTACAAGTAAATCAATACATTCAAATTAAGTAATTTAAAATCATTTCAGCACCTCTTGCTGATTAAAGTTAACAAAACAGTGTAAACAAGTGACGATGCAAGGAAACGGCAGTTTGAAAGCAAAAGTTAGAATCAAAATCTTTACCGAGATAAAACGGCAACCAATAAAACTATTTATAAAATGTTACACTTCTACTTTGTGTAAAATTATTTGGGGTAGTTACATTGACAATTTGTTTGGGAATATGCACCACAGAAGTTCATTATCAGCTGACAGCATGAGGTTGTTATAAAATGTAGTCAGTAAACTAACTGAAGTATCACAATATTAAAGTAACCTCACTTTTCTACTTACGTTACTTTTGGATTACCTCCATACCAAATATGCTACAAAAAAATGCAGAAAAAAGAAAATGCTTAAATTTCGAAGAAGCTGCAAAACTCCAGGCACTCCTCTTTCAGACCCTTTCGGGTCCCGAGCTTGGAGGAGTCTCGACAGTCGCATCTGAAGTTGTGTACGCCAGAGACGCCTACGATAGCATGCGTTTATTAGTTTGAATACGCAACACAACCTCAACCACAAACACCAAGGTAGACAAATACAACCTTAATATTTCGATAAAACTGTAGCTTATAAAGTAAAGTGACATAATGTTAAGCAGCAAATAACTTAAAGCCTATTAACCTTATGAGTTTGCTAACATTAGCTGAAATGACTGAAATTGAGCTTTCTGCATTGTTTTCCTGTTGTAGTGCTGACATTAATGTTAGTTAGCTAACAACATTAGCATAGCTTACTAATGTTAGCAAACATTAGCAAATTCATAAGGTTAGAACTGTTTGCTGCTTAGCGTTACGTTACCCAACTTTTGGTTGTACCAAAAAATTAAAGTTGTCTTGTTTACCTTGCTGTTACTGGTGGAGGTCATGTAGCATTGACATGATAAAATGTATTAAAAATAAGTTTAGTCGGCTACTATATTCATTGACAATAAGAACGATAAAATTGCACAATACTGAGGCATGTAAACGTTATTCATTGATAAGGAAGAGCGATAAACACACATAATTTTCCACCATAACACAACTGCTAACACGTGAAGGGATCGCGGGACGCTATTGAAATTTTGCCAATATTTTTGAAAGCAGAAAAAGTTATCACCATCACAGTACAGTGCATGTTATGCCGGCAGTTCCAGCTTTGAAAATTCCAAGGACTCGAATCATTTGGCAAAAACCAAAACAACTCACAAAATCTGCTTCCTGATTGGTGATGTCATTACTGATATCAGACTGAGAGCCAAAGGAACCAAGGTAGCTCCGCCTCTTCACCCCATCTCTGTGACACAGACCTACACACACACACACACACACACACACACACACACACACACACACACACACACACACACAGACGTGTTCCATTAAAAAAACTAATATATTCATTGTAGCAGACAAACAGGTGTAATAAGAACAAAACCTAAAGCCCCGAGTCATTCAGTCTTATCTCAACACTCTAACAACACAAGCAGACTGTGAGTTTTGTATTTTTATTATTTCGAGAGATGCAACTGTCAACTGAGTCAATAGAATGTGAAAACAACTCAAGCGACTATGGACTATGGAAGCCCTGAGGACACGTGAGAGAAAAAAAAAGGATTCTGGTGAATCTAGGTCTGATCTAAATTGCTTTCTCTTCTGTGTTTATGACTTATGAACAAGTGAAAACAAAGGTTTTGTCAGGCTCATGTTTCCAAGTTCAAGTTAAATAGTTTTGCCAGGATCATTTTTCTGTATATATTATGTTAGCATGTTATGTAACATTATTATAAGCATAGGTCTTCAACAGGGGGTCCGCTGAGGTACTGCAGGGGGTCGAAAAATAGTTTGTAGATAAAGCAAATGTTATAAAAAATAAAAAATATTATTTTATTTTTTTTATATATATATTTTATTTTTTTTGCTTTGCACATTCACATTCCCTCTTCCACTGTGTTTCGCGAAGGGCGGGACTTGGCTCCCGACACACACACACCTACAGTCACAGACAAAGAAATTTGCCTGCTTTCAAAGACCGAAAGAAAAAAGGATAAGCCTGGTAAAACTTTTTTTTCACTTGTTCTTAAGTCATAAACACAGGAGAGAAAACAATTTAGATAAGAAGTAATAAAAATGGATCACCAGACTTTTATTTTTCTAACTCGCTTCTCAGGGCTTCCGTAATGGACAAATTAGATTGTGTTTGAGTAGACTGTTATGAGCTGGTAAACATGGTGTTGGATATGAAGCTGCTGAGAAACGATAGTGAAAGGAAAAGAGTCGACGCGTTTCTGTTCTGGCCAATGAAAAGATAGCAAAGACCTCTAGTCTATCTATTTGAAAATACCTGTGCTGGCACTGAAATACGACGAGTCTGCATTGTCACGGGAGACAGAGCGTCCGATATCAACCGAGGGGTCCCACTCAAGTCCCAGGTGCTCATGGGTAAGAGAGGACAGGGAGGGAGCAGGTGGAGGGAGGTGAAGGGGTGAGAAGGCTAGGGTGGGGTTAGCTGATTGGGTAAAATCTAGAGAGAAGATGGAGAAACAGTTTGGTTGATTATTTAATGACAGCAGTAATATAGAACTTTACTACATGTTGTCCATTTATGAGTGATTCATTCCTGTTGTAAAATGTTTGTTGGTTTACCTAAAGGATGGTTTGGAAATGCGGGGGTGTCCAGGTTGGCTTTATCAAGTGCACCCTCTTCCTCTAATAGAGTCTCTGAAGGACAACCAGAGTCTGTAGCCTTAGACAGAATCCAGTCATCCTCAAACACCTGGAGGAGGAGGAGGAGGAGGAGGAGGAGGAGGAGGAGGAGGAAAAGAAGAAAACAATAAATAAAAAACCAGTGATGTAGAAAGTATTGGGCCTTTATTTAAGTAAAAGTAGTCATAACACAATGTCAAAATACTCCACTGCAAGTATAAGTCCTACACGCAAACATTTACTCAAAGGAGATGTATCATGCTCATTGTCAAGTTTATACTTTTATTTTGAGTCTCCACATTCAAAAAACACATAATTTGTCTTGTACTGTTTGTCTGAATATACATGTAGTCACCCTCTGCCTGCAATATTCTGTTTTAGCGCCCGTCTCTTTAAGACTCCTTCCCGAAAAAAACCCTGATTGGTCATTTTTACAGGTCCGAAGAAAAAACAACAATAACACAACACAGCTTACTGAGACACAACAGCCACTGCCGGAGTGGAAGATGTCTGAGAAACAACAGAAGTGGAAAATCCTCCTGCTTCTCTGAAGTCTCCGTGTGGAAACATGTTGCCTTCCCTTTAAATTACGTAAACAATGAATGTGTCTTTGACAGAAACTACAGTCCAGGATCAGAGAACTCAAGCTGTAGTTAAATAAAGTACCCTTCTGCCATCTTTTTGTGTTTAACAGTTTGTTCCCTGGTGAAATAAGTTATTGTTTTTACATCTTAAATAAATCATTCGACTTAGTCAGGTCCTAAAAACATATGTTGGACATATCAACTTGATACCATGTTGCATATCTTTTTGTGTGTAAATGACCGTTGTCAGGGTATAAAACCAATGATGTGTTATCTTTACGAAACCAGACTCGATCAATGACAGAGTGTCAGTGTTGGAATTTATTTTATTTTTTTAATGTGTGTGTGTGTGTGTGTGTGTGTGTGTGTGTGTGTGTGTGTGTGTGTGTGTGTGTGTGTGTGTGTGTGTACCAGTCTCATGCTCAGCAGCCTGGTATGTGTCCGTGTGATGTTGTTGTAGATGAGGCTGCAGCGCCGCAGCAGCTTCAGTAGCTGACTCTCGACATGTTGAGCATCAGTTGGTTCGCTGCGCTGGATCAAGGCCTCGCCGCGCTGCAGCAGGACATTCACACGGCCCGAGTTCACACACACACACTGATGGAAGGACTGGACTCACACATACATAAAAAAATATCAGGAGACACAGGAGGTAGGAAAATAGTCTGTAATTGACTTGTATACAGTAACAAAAACACACCTGCAGTCGTCGCAGCTTTTTGCAGGTGTTTCCTGTCAGGTGATCCACCTCGGTCAGACGGACGTCCAGGTCGGCCAACCAGAGAACAAGCTCCTCCCTCTCTGCCTCAAACCCCTCCCACTCTGAGACAAAGAGCTGAGAAAGGAAAATATAGAAATTATTCGTCCTCAAATCTTTCACTGTTAGGAGATACTTCAGTAATTTATTACAAATTCTCAAAGGACCCGTGTGCAGGACTTAGTGGCATCTAGCAGTGAGGTTGCAGATTGCAGCCAACTGAATACCTCTGTGCTCACCCCTCCTATACTTAACTATGGTGGCCTTCACGTAACATAAAAACGGAAAAGGTCTTCTCTAGAGCCTCTTCAGAGTTTGGATTGTCTGTTCTGAGCGACTGTAGAAACATGTCGGTGTAACATGCTCCCTATGTAGATATGAAGGGCTCATTCTAAGGTAATGAAAACATATTGATTCTTAGTTTCAGGTGATTACACACTAACAAAAAGATAGAAAATGATATTCAATTTCTGCCAATAAATCCATAAAACTGGACCTTTAAGTTACAAAGTCATCTTTTTCAATATTTATTTTACTTACTTGAATTCATTCAACACTTATCAAAGTTACACGGTACAAGCTAATTGAAAGCAAATTATAAAACCTTTTTTAAATGTCAGTACTTTTGGATTTGGCGCCAAAGATTTCTGCAAATAAGATGTTCGATCATGTGAATACTCCTGATTTGCGGCTGCAGTAAAACCAAAATGATGCTTTTTTGTTTGTTTAAAATCTGATACAAAAAAATATTCCATAAATTAAGACTTGAAAGACTTGAACACACTCAACATTCAACAAACTTATGTTTTAGATCTCACAATCAACATATGACAATTCAACAACAAGATTAACTGAAATGCTCACCGTACTATATAATAATAATAATAATAATAATAATAATAATAATAATAATAATAATAATAATAATAATAATAATAATAATACAAGATATTTATAAAAGAGTAAAATTTGTTTTTGTATTATTATTTGGACTCTGACCTTCAGTTGTCCAGTGATGGATTCCAGTTTGGCGTTCACGTCGTCCCATCGTTGCCCGCTCTCCCTCGCTGATGCCAGCAGCCGAGCCTGCATGGCACCCTGAAACAGCCGAGTCAGTGTCCGATTCCTCCGGGTCAGATTGTCCAACTGCACAATCCGAGATCTGGCTTCGCGCCGCAGCCTCTGAACAAACAGACAAAATGTTCGAGGTGACAAAGACACAAACATGTAACATAGTACTTTTTTTACCGACGGCTATGTGACACAACTCAGGTTTCCACAGAGGACTTGAAGACAAACAGGTCGTTTTTCCCCCATGTGTTAAAGGTTAAAACCATCTGAGCACTGTTAGGATGGTGTAAAGGCCTCTGTAACTGACTGTAGCCTTTCAGGAACAGTGAAGGCAGACAGCTGTTTTTGTCTCGGTTTTCAAAATCTATTGTTTAGAAAATATAAATTTGAATGTGAAGTATCTGCCTGCCACAAAGAGCCAGCATTGCTTGAGATGCTATATGAACAAAATTATTATTATTTATATGCAATTCAAACCTTAGATAATTTAAGATTCAATGTACAAAAGAAATATGAGCAATAAACAAAAAGTAATGAAAGTTGGGATGTAACATGTAAATTGGGCAAAATATAGTTTGTACAATGTACTATTTAACGTTTAGCAACTAGCAACAGAGAGTTTGCTTACCCATTATTAACATAGAGTCTCACTTTGGGTTGTGACTAACAATTATTTTCTTGTTTGATTAATTATTTATTTAAAGTCAGAAAAATAATGCCCGTTATATTTCCAATACCTCAAAGTGATGTCTTCAAATTACTTATTTTATTCCACCAACAGTCTAAAACCCCAACATATTCAGATTATCATATGTATTGTCGTTGTACAACAAGGGGTTGCACAACGACATGCAGTTGTAGTACTGTAATACGGCAGAAAAACAAAAAGAGTGTGAGAATGAGTTAATGACTCTCACAGCCTGACAAATCTCAAATCTTTTATCTATTGGTCCAGTACTTTGTGTTAAATTTCTCCTCACCTCAAACTTCCTCAGTTCTTCCTTGGCAGTAACATAAGTAACATAGGCAGGGTAAGGAGAACTGACAGCTGGCTCAGCCAATCGCAGCCAGGTGTCCAGGTGGGCGTGTTCGTTCATAAACATGTGCCAGAGGACCCACCTCCTCTCCAGTCTGGAAACAGAGGTCAAACAGAGACACATACACATTTACATACTTGATGCAGTGTTGCGTTTGTTAACAAACTGAAACTGTTTAAGACGCATCTTCAAAAGGGAGAATTAGCGCATTTTCCCTCTCTGCTAAAAGCAAGCGGACAAGCCGAAATGCAACATTGGTTGAAACCCTGCACGAAAACTTTGCGACCCGGTTCCATGATCTACAGCTGAAAAGGTCACAGATTACGTTCCTCGTCGACCCTTTTAATGCAGAGACGGACTGTTTGAAAGCCCCGCTAGACACGGGCGAGGCAGTGGCCCAGTTGGAGATGATTGAACTTTCTGAGGAAGACCGACTGAAACCTGTTCTGAGAGAAGGGACCCTTGAGTTCTGGAAAACTGTGCCAATGGAAATAATATCCCAATGTCAAACAGGCTGCACTCAAGCTACTATCAATGTTTGGGTCAACTTACGTCTGTGAGTCGGTGTTATCTACCCTGAAACACGTGAAATCAAAGTATCGATCTGTTCTGACTGACACGCATGTGAAAGAATTGCTTCGAGTGACCACAACGGAATACAAGACAGATTTGAGGAGGATTGTTCAAAGCAAGGAATGTCATAAGTCCCACTAATTTAAAGAAGCAACATGCATAGGAAGATAAAAAACGTTTTCACATTTTCTCTCAATATTATGGTGTGTGACATTTACAATAAATCTGTCTGAGCAGAGCTATGTGTTTCTGTCTGTGTGAGGGTGTGTGTGTGTGTGTGTGTGTGTGTGTGTGTGTGTGTGTGTGTAAAGTTTTAGATTTTAATTTTGTCTGTGTGAGAGAGAGAGGGGAGGAAGAGAGTGAGGGAGCACAGAGAAAGGCTGAGAACAAAAGAGAGAAGGGGGGGGGGGGGGTGCGACTGTGTGTATGATGTTGCTCTTTGCAGTAACATAGTAACATTTTTGGCTCTTAACCTCTGACTGGTTGGCCACCCCTGATCTAAACCTATACTTGTACTTCCTAAGCACTTACAACTCTCTCCTTATCCTCCTTCTCTTAGCAACTCTCGCTAAATCCTCAATTCTTTATGCTCCTTACGGCTCTGCTAACATTAGCTGCTGTAGCTCCCCACTCAGTGACACACCAGCTGAGAAGCCAACTCTGGTTATCGTTAGCTCAATTTTGAGATGCGTTCATTTTGAGACACCAGCGACGACAGTCACGTGCATTCCGGGGGCCAGAGCGAGTGACATAGAAGCACATTTGAAACTGCTGGCTAAGGCTAAACGTAAATACAGTAAGATTGTTATTGTAGACGCGATTGCGTCAATCGGAGTGTACTAAAGTTAATGTGGAGTCGGTGTGTACATTTGCCAAAACAATGTCGGACTCCGTAGTTTTCTCTGGTCCTCCGCCAAATCTTTTGAATGATGACATGTTTAGCCGCATGTCATCATTCCGTTGCTGGCTCTCACGGTGGTGTCCAGATAATGATGTGGGCTTCGTAGACAATTGGCGTACTTTCTGGGGAAGACCTGGTCTGATTAGGAGTAACGGCATCCATCCTACTTTGGCTGGAGCAGATCTCATATCCAATAATATTACAAAGTTTATTAGTGGACCTAATCCATGACAACCCAGAGTTGAGACCAGGAGAAAGAGTTGTAGTCTTACACACTTCTCTGTGCTTCTTTCCGGGCAGTCACTCAACTCCCCATAGTGACGGTGTCTGCCCCACGGCCACTGAAATTAATAAAATCTATGGTTAACAGAAGAGGAGTTATACATGAAAACCTAATTAAAATAAACACCACCGCTGCAAAAGTGCAACTAAATAAAGAAATTAAATGTGGGCTCTTAAACATCAGATCTTTATCAACGAAAGCTGGTAAATGATTTAATATCAGATAATAAGATTGATTTATTTTGTCTCACTGAAACCTGGCTGAGACATGAAGAATATGTCAGTCTAAATTAATCCACTCCACCTGGTCATATTAATACTCGTTCCTCGAGGTACTAGCCGAGGAGGTGGAGTTGCGGCCATATTTGACTCAAACCTCTTGATCAATCCTAAACCTAAACTAAACTATAACTCTTTTGAAAGCCTTGTTCTTACGCTCTCAAACCCAACATGGAAAACAATAAAGCCAGTTTTATTTGTTACTGTGTACCGCCCTACTGGTCCGTATTCTGAATTTCTATATGAATTCTCAGAATTTGTATCAAGTTTAGTCCTTAAAACAGATACAATTATTATTGTAGGTGACTTTAATATTCATGTGGATGTTGATAGTGACAATATTAGATTCAATTGGGTTCAGTCAAAATGTACATGAACCAACTCACTGTTTAAACCACACTCTGGACCTTGTTCTGGGATATGGTGTTGGAATTGAAAGTTTATCAGTGTGTCCACATAATCCTCTTTTATCAGACCATTTTTTACTAACTTTTGAAGTCCTGTTACTGGACTACAAGCCAGTAGGCCAAAATATCCTACGCTCGATCCTCGCTGGTTAGATCTTCTTAAAATGTATAAGAAGGCTCTCCGTAATGCCAGAGCAGCTTATTACTCTCCAGTAATAGAAATAAATAAGAACAACCCCAGGTTTCTGTTCAGCACTGAGGCTGACAGAGAGCCACAGCTCTACAGAGCCTTCTATTCCTATATCTCTCAGTAGTGACGACTTCATGAGCTTTTTTAACGATAAAATTATAATTATTAGAGACAAAATTAATCTCCTCCTGCCCTCAATTGGTAATAACTTAACTTCAACCTCTGGAATCTGTAACTCCTGAAATATATCTAGACTGTTTTACTCCAATCGACCATAACCAACTAACTTCAACAATCTCATCGTCTAAACCATCAACCTGTCTTTTAGACCCGTTTCCAACTAAACTGTTTAAAGAAGTTTTACCCTTAATTAACACCTCGTTATTAAATATGATCAACCTGTCTCTATTATCTGGCTACATACCACAATCCTTTAAAGTAGCTGTAATGAGACCACTTCTTAAAAAGCCTAGTCTTGATCCAGAGGTTTTAGCCAACTATAGGCCGATATCTAACCTTCCCTTTCTCGCTAAGATCTTTAAGAAAGCAGTTGCAAAACAGTTGTGTGATGTTTTACATAATAATAGTTTATTTGAGGTTTTTCAATCTGGATTTAGAGTTAGCACAGAGATGGCACTGGTGAAAGTTACCAATGACCTTCTATTGGCATCAGACAAAGGACTTGTCTCTGTTCTTGTCTTGTTAGACCTCAGTGCTGCTTTTGACACTGTTGATCATGACAATCTACTACAGAGACTGGAACATTGTGTTGGCATAAAAGGAACCGCACTAAGCTGGTTCAAGTCCTATTTATCTGAGCGATCTCAATTTGTATGTGTTAACGATGACAGCCAAAGTCAGTCTTGGAGTTCCGCAGGGTTCTGTACTTGGACCGATTCTATTCACCTTATATACGCTTCCTTTGGGCAATATTATAAGGAACCACTCTATAAACTTTCATTGTTATGCAGATGATACCCAATTATATCTATCAATTAAACCAGACGAAACCAATCAATTGGCTAAACTTCAAGCATGCCTTAAGGACATAAAAACTTGGATGTCTAGCAACTTTTTGATGTTAAACACAGACAAAACTGAAGTTATTATACTTGGTCCTAAACGCCTCCGAAACGCATTTTCTAATGACATAGAAGCTCTGGATGGCATTAATTTGGCCTCCAGCACCACTGTTAGGAATCTTGGCGTCATTTTTGATCAGGATCTGTCGTTTAACTCCCACATAAAACAAATCAAAGGACTGCCTTCTTTCATCTACGTAACATTGCAAAAATAAGACACATCCTGTCTCAAAATGATGCAGAAAAACTAGTCCATGCATTTGTTACTTCAAATGCATGGCAAGGCTGGATTACTGCAACTCATTGTTATCAGGTTGTCCCAAAAAGTCGCTTAAGACTCTTCAGTTGATCTAAAATGCAGCGGCACGTGTATTGACAAGAACAAGGAAACGGGATCATATTACTCCTGTATTAGCTGCTCTGCACTGGCTCCCGGTAAAATACAGAATAGAATTCAAAATCCTTCTCCTGACTTACAAACCAATTAATGGTCAGGCTCCAGCATATCTTAAAGATCTCATAGTACCTTATAAACCAACTAAAGCATTGCGCTCCCAGACTGCAGGGTTACTTGTGGTTCCTAGAGTCTCTAAGAGTACAATGGAAGCCAGAGCCTTCAGCTATCAAGCTCCTCTCCAGTGGAACCAGCTTCCAGTTTGTGTTTGGGAGGCAGACACCCTCTCCACATTTAAGAGTAGGCTAAAGACTTTCCTTTTTGATAAAGCTTATGGTTAGGGCTGGCTCAGGTTAGCCTTGGATCAGCCCCTAGTTATGCTGCTATAGGCTTAGACTGCCGGGGGACACCTCCCTGCTCTCTTCCTTCTCTTCCTCTCTCCTCCCCTCCCTCTCTTCTTCTCCCTCTCTATCTGTATGCATGTATGTAAATGTATGTTACTAACTCATCATCCGGGGCATCATCCCCTGGAGTTTCTGTGTCTATCATGTGGCAGGTTGCCACTGATAAAGTTTACGTCAGGATTAGGAATCGTGGCTGCGGCTGCTGCCCTGGTCCTGCTGGACACCGGGAAGCCTTTTTGACATTTTCCTGGATTCATCTATACTTTCTCTTTTTCAACACAACATAATTTCTGTATTTGTACTATGTTTATCCTGTACACACGACATATATTGCACATCTGTCCGTCCTGGGAGAGAGATCCCTCCTCAGTTGCTCTCCCTGAGGTTTCTTCCATTTTTCCCCCTTTAATTATGGGGTTTCTTGTAGGAAGTTTTTCCTTGTGCGATGAGAGGGTCTAAGGACAGAGGGTGTCGTAACCTGTACAGTCTGTAAAGCACACTGAGACAAATGTATAATTTGTGTTATTGGGCAATATAAATACATTTGATAAGTATTGATTTATGCATTCACACCTGATTTTTGTGGCAGCTGAAACTGTTGCTTTTAGCCTGGATTATGTGTTGTACTTCTTGTATTTGTGTAATATTGTAGTTTGCTCTTTCTTTGTAGAATATGGCGCTCTGCTGACAGAAGACTTGTCCATGTTTTGTAGGCTGACTCGGAACTTGTAAGCAACCGCCAGAATTAAAGAGTGGGGTATTTACTGCTGTATTTTATGTCGTAGAACAAAATATTCAAATCTGTTTGTTTGTATTAAGCACAGACCGTATTTCAGGCATCTAACCAAAAACCCATTTAAAGAAAAACATCGACTTCAAGACGAGGGAACCGGAAGTGGAACAATTCTAACTAATTTCCAGCTTTCAGGACTCATTCCTGCAGCACTCTATTTCCCATAAGCCTTGCATCTTTGCGGGTTAAACACCAAAGTCCAATGTTTGTGCAAAGCTGCAGACATCGTTTTAGATACAAAGCTGGAAAGAGCATTGGTGGATATCATAAATATGTATATCATATTATATATCGTTCACTTTTCTAAATCACAAAGGGTTTAAATTCAATATATATAAATATCAAGTGCTGTAGTACAGTGGTCCCCAACCACCGGTCCGTGGGCCATTTGGTAAAAAAAAAATATATATATTATCAGTCTGAAAGTTTATTTAATGTTTTATTTTGAAAAATCACCAGTTACATCCCTCTGTGCGTCTGTGTCTCTTGACAAATGTCAAGGCCATAGGTCAAGATGTTTGTCTTGTCCACATGATACGTTACTTAAACATTTTTGCCCACAAGCTAGTAAAAATGAATGGAAGACAAACCTCTTTAAAGAGATTTTTTTGGAAAGGGGCAAAGACCCAATGAGAAGACAGAAGAAGTAGAACAGCCAACGACTTCCAAAAAAAAGAAAGCGGCATTTAATAGACAATATCAGGAGTCCTATTTAAAATACGGGTTTATCGCAACAGGTGATTCTCATGCGCCAAACCCGCTCTGCATAATGTGGCGACAGGCTCACAAATGAGGCAATGAAGCCTTCAAAACTGCTTCGGCACCTGGAGACCAAGCACCCTACAATAAAAGACAAGCCTTTGGACTTTTTTGAAAGAAAAAAAACATGAACAAGAAGGCCAGAAGCAATTACTGCTGGCCACCACATCATCAAATGTGAGTGCGCAATCCAGGTTGATGAGTCTACTGATATCGACAACAAAGCAATACTACTTGTTTATGTTCGATATATATATCAGGAGGATGTGCATGAGGATATGTTATGTGCACTATTGTTGCCAACCAACACCACAGCTGCAGAACTATTCAAGTCTCAAGAATTCAAGAATTATTACATATCTGGAAAACTGAATTGGTCCTTTTATGTCGACATATGCACGGACGGAGCTGCTGCCATGACTGGACGGCTTTCTGGTCTATCTGCTCGAGTTAAGGAGGTTGCACCTGAATGTGAGTACGCACTGTGTCATTCACAGGGAAATGCTGGCTAGCCGAAAAATGTCATCTGAACTTAACAGCGTATTGAATGATGTCATTAAAGTTATTAACTACATCAAAGCACATGCCCTTAACTCGTGTCTGTTCGAGCAGCTTTGTGAGGAGATGGACGCAGAGTACAAACGCCTTCTCTTACACACAGAAGTAAGATGGTTATCTAAAGGGAGATCGTTGGCCAGAGTGTTTGAGTTACGAGAGCCGCTGCAGAGAAAAAGTCACCACTGGCAGCACATTTCAGTGACGAGGAATGGGTCGCAAAACTCGCTTACTTGTGCAACATATTCAACCTGCTCAATGAACTCAATCTGTCACTTCAGGGGAAATGGCGACTATCTTCAAGTTGGCAGATAAAGTAGCTGCATTCAAAGCCAAACTGGAATTGTGGGGATGGCGAGTGAACAGAGGGAAGAATGGATGGAATGAATGGATCCGCAACCCATTTGTGAACAAACCAGGTGAATCGAGCCTGTCCGTGCCAGAAGAAGATCAACTGCTGGAGATTGCAAATGACGGTGGCCTTAAAAGTATGTTTGAGACAACAACTCTGCCGGCGTTCTGGATTAAAATCAAGAATATCCTGAGATCGCCAACAAAGCACTGAAAACCCTGCTTCCATTTCCAACATCCTATCTCTGTGAAGTGTGGTTTTCTGCAGTGACTGCGACAAAAACAAAATTACGGAGTAGACTGGACATAAGGAACACACTTCGGGTGTCATTGTCTCCCTTTACCCCTAGATTGGACAAACCCGTTGCAGAGACACCCACTAATTCAGCGAAATGGTGAGATATACTTTATATTTGTTTTTATGGCGGTCGTATCGTTTTATTTCGTCATATTTATCCCCCCACACTTTGAAGGCCGGTCCGTGAACATATTGTCTTACATGAAACCGGTGCGTAGCGTAAAAAGGTTGGGGACCGCTGCTGTAGTAGATACTAATTTACCTTAGAAGAACATGAGTATTAAACCCCAGTAATATTAAATCCCAGGAGAATTTCCGCCAAATACAACCATTACAGAAGAGACGTCTGTAAAACTGTTGACAGGACGCCTCCATCTGTAAACAAGGTAAATTATTACTGTTTGCTTTAAGAATTTAATATTTTTCGAACCCTTGGAGTACGGTTTCAAGTTCTCATGATACATCCATGGAGGAAACTCACTGTCCACATCCCTGCAGGTCTCCATCTTGGCTCCAGCTGCCGTCCATTTGCTGTGTTTCCTGCCCATTGAGCTCCAGTGGAGACGAGTTGGAAAGCAAAGGAGACTCTGACGGCTCCATGTCCCTCACTTCCTGTCCAGGCACAACATCCCTTTCCTCAGTGGTCGGGTTGGCATCCACATGGCCTTCTGAATGGGGTGGGTCTTGTGGGAATCCAGGCATCCTGACATCACATGACCTTCACCTGTTGAAAAACAAGGTCGAGAGGATAAATTAAGCCTAGACTTTTTAAAGTCGGAATTTATAGAAATAATACTCCCTATCTGACTCATGAAAAGCAAGGAAACTCAGACCTTTGTTAAAATGACTGGACCGTTTCAAGTCAGGATACACCAAAACAATTAAAAGGGACATTCTTGTCATGAGGGTTGAAATATATCAGCCTGGGAAAAAACAGCTGTTTCTCAATTAGCGTACTTCCATACCTACACTTGCTATTTTGAGAGCCTTCACACTGATGTGTATAGCAAAATACAGTATCAAGTATGCCAATCACAGGTTATTTCAAAGTGAGTGTGTTCCTATTGGCTGTTCTACAAATGCAGATTTGCGTACATGTCCGTTAGGTGAAAGATACAACGGAAGAAAAATGTCCTATTCTAGCATTGGCAACAATTGCCTACACTTCCAAAAGAGGAAGACGTTCATTTTTCAGAGATGTAGAGAAAATGTTTGGCTTCGCGGTTAGCAGAAGGCTAAACTATTAGCAACATTTTCTTTCCATCTCTCAATAGTTATCTCTAATAGTAGTTGAGCCCACTGCGTGGTCTCATGTGTGGACTGAGATTACCGCTGCAGCACGGCCAAGACGGTTTAGAGATTAGCAGGAGGCTAAACTATTAGCAACGTTTTCTATAATCTCTGAAACGCTTTGCCGATATCGTAGTGGGCTTCATGGGCCCACACTTTTGCAAAGAAACAGGCATCGGGATCACAATCACGATAGACGATGTAGGAAATCATTGACTCAGACAGGTTACTCGTGTGGTGCGAGGGGCCCAGGACAGAGAGGGAGACAGGAGATCTGCAGGATGACAGCTGTATTCCCAATTCTGCAGATTTTATTTAGCATTTCACAGAAAACAACATACCCTGGGGTACCATTGGAATTGCAATATGCTAAAAAGGTTATTATGAAATTATCCTTCCTCCCTTTTATCAATTTCTTTCTAAAAATCTTTCTCTCTCCATGAAATCTTCTGCTCCCTTCTCTCCTCTCGTTCTCCTGCTCCCTCCCTCCCCCTTTCTTAGATCAAAAACACAGCTGATTCATAGCAACTCTGTGTGTGTGTTCATAATAAAATAGTTTGGAAACAAACTGTGTTGTTTGTATCTCACAGGGAAACTAGAAGAGATCTGACAGCAGCACCAACAATGACACCACTTGGAAACATTAGGGGTGAAAAGTTATCAGTTTTAAGTAACTATATTAACTTGTATAAAGTTGTAGGGTATTGTATCGTATAGCAATCAAATAATGGACTGCATCAGTATAATACAGAACCTGCATGTGTCACCTGTCTTTAATTCTGTAAACTGCTTTGGCAACAACATGTTTTTGCTCATGCCAATAAAGCTGTGACTTAATTGAGAGAGAATCTTTATCAGTTTATGAGTCACCAGTACAGGGCTGAACAGCACACTGAAGTGCTGCCACACACACACACTTTTGGGGGGGGATTTGGGGGCATTCAGGATTTCATATTGGAATATGTTATAGGCTGATTATGGTATACAAACGTTCTAGAATTCTAGATATATCAAACGCTCCAGTGTTTAGGGTCTCTGGTATGGGGTGTTGTGAACACTAACGGGAATGGAGAAACTAATGCTTCCTAATCCTTGTAAAATATGAAGCTGGCTACATACAGCTGAAAACTTCACACAGTCTATCAACATGTATGTTCATCATGACAGTAACAGAAATAAGAACTGAATTGGAGAGGATTCATGTATTTAAATGAATATGCAATACAATAATTAACAACACACACAATCAGTATAACTCAATCTAAATCTTGTTGGGGCCAGGGACCCCTTATAGGGGAGAACACTTTCCAAGGACCGCCTCATTATCCGAACACCGATTATGTTCACTGCCACTTGTACTCTTAGATGCAATTGGAACTATTTGAGATCTAAAACATTTCAACCTAAATACTTCAGACCTGTTTCATAGTGATAAACAATCATGTAAATACCACTTACATACTTTTAAACAGAGGGAGGGTCTTTTTATTCAAATTGCATTTGGACTCAACTCAGATGTATACTTCAAGTAATTGATCTTAAAAGCTTTCAGAAAATGTACAGTAGAAAGACTGGCAGTCATAATTACATTACATTACAGGTCATTTAGCAGACGCTCTTATCCAGAGCGACTTACATTGAACTAAGTACAGGGACAGTCTCCCTGGAGCAACTCAGGGTTAAGTACCTTGCTCAGGGGTACAATGGTGGCAGCCTTGTATTGAACTCACAACCATCTGGTGTTCTGTTTGGAAGGCGTACCACTAGCCCACTAGGCCATCACCAGCACATAATAACCATAATTAATCCAGAGATTTTAAATGACCAGTCTAAAGCTACCTTTCAGTAAAAACGTAAAATTTAAAATGATGAACTTATTGCTGTGTGTCACAATCACAAATCTAAATGTATAATAGTATGTTACCGTCATCCACTGCCTCAACATGCTGTTTTCATTTTAAAATGCTGCTTCACTGAGATTGTCAATCGAAGAGACAAATTCTCATCAAGCCTAATTTGCATTAGATTAGTAAACTTGTTTCAAGGTAACTACACTGCTAACTGCTGACTGCATGCAGGGGATGGTACTGTGTTTATCAGATCCTCCTCTGTACTCCTGCTTTAATTGGATGAATTAAAAAGACAATCTCAGGAACCTTTATCTTGAATGTCTTAAGTTCCACTGCTTACTGTCAGGGTTTTTGGACTGCAGTTCCTCTTTGGACCATGTGGGGTCGCCACCGTTCATTTCTGTGTGTCATGTGCTTGTCTTTATTGTTTCATTGGTTGCACCTGTTCCTTGTTTGCTAGCCTTTATAAGCTGCCTGTTTTCTTCTGTTCATTGCTGAGTGTTGAATTGTTGCCGGAGGCCAAGTTTGTGAGTTTTTGATCCGTCTCTTGAAGTGTCTGTTTTTGTGTCTCGAGTTCCTGAGTTAACTGCATTTTTACTCTTTAGTTCTTGAGATCCTTTTGCTGCCTGCTTTTCGGATATCCTCTGTTGATCCTGTTTTTGCCCAGACTTTACCTGTTAGTTGTCTGGATGTATTTTGAGTTTTGTCCTGCCACCTGTTCTAAAAGTAAAGACTTTTCTGACTCACTCCAAGCCTGTGTCTGTCTCTGCACCTGAGCCTATCACCCCAACAGACCCTGTCAGCAAGACTCAGCCATGGAACCTGGCTCAGCAGAGACAACTAACACCCAGTCTCCACCGGCGTCGGAGGAGCAACTCTACGCTGCAGTTCTAAGCCATGATACTACAGTGCGTCGTCACGAGGCTCTCTTGTCCCACCAGCAGGGGGTTCTGCAGAACCTCCAACAGTCCCTTGTGGATCTACTTGCTCGTCTGCCGGACGCAAGGACACAGGGTCTACCATCACCTCCATCTACTCCACTGACGCCAGCAGTTCAGCAGTCCAGCTCCACGGGTGCCCGCAGTCCGCTTCCGTCTGAACCACGGCTCCCTGCTCCCAAGAGGTATGAGGGTAACCACAAGGACTGCCGGGCTTTCCTAGCCCAATGCTCTCTCACCTTTGAGCTTCAACCTTCCTACTTCCCTTCAGAGCGCTCTCGTATCGCCTACATCATCACTCTCCTGACTGGAAAGGCCCGGTCATGGGCTACAGCCGTCTGGGAACAGCAGGGCCCTTCCTGTAATGACTACAGGGCCTTTACCGATGAGATGCGCCGGGTTTTCGACCATCCAGTAGGATGTAAAGACGCTGGTAACAGACTGATCCAGCTGCGTCAAGGCGGCTCTAGTGTGGCATGCATGCTAGTATGTATGCTGTGCTCTTCCGAACCCTGGCTCCTGTGAGTGGGTGGAATGAGGGGGCCCTGATGACAGCGTTCCGGCATGGCCTCTGTGGCGGAATCAAGGATGAGCTGGCAGCTAAAGATCCGGTGTCAGACCTGGAGTCCCTAATTGACCAGACTATCCGTCTCGATAACCGTCTGTGGGAGAGGCGTCGCAAACGACAAATGGACAGTCGCCCCAGTTCCGGAGTCACAGCTTCAACCTCCGCTCCGCTTCAGTGGCCTCGGGAACCTCAGAGTAACCCACCTTGTCCTGAGGAGCCGATGCAGCTTGGCGGTACTCTCCTGTCCCAGGCAGAATGGAACCGGAGGATGAGGGAGAGACGCTGCCTCTATTGTGGAGGCCCTAACCACTTTCGTTCCTCATGTCCCGAGCTTGCGGGAAAAGCCCAGCCCCGTCCAGGAGAGGGAGAACTGTGACTGGTGCGACTCTTACTCCCTCAGCCTCGACTTCGTGCCTGCAGCTCCCGGTCACCATCTCCTGGGAGAACCAACATCATCCTCTTCAGGCCCTCATTGACTCTGGCGCTGCAGGGAATTTCTTGGATCTCACCCTTGCCAGGGCCCTTCACCTGCCCATCTCCAGGCTGGACCATCCTCTCTGTGACCGCCTTGGATGGTAGGCCCTTGGGACAAGGTACTGTGACTCATGTTTCCTCTCCTGTTGTCTATTTTTGGCAATCATCACGAAAAGATTCAGTTTAATCTTATTCATTCTCCCGAGTTCCCTGTTGTGCTAGGGTTCCCCTGGTTATCTCACCACAGCCCTCACATCAATTGGTCTTCAAGAACTGTGGTTGAGTGGGGTCCCAATTGCAAGTCCTCCTGTCTCCTCACTAGAGCTGTGCCTCCAGCCCCTAAGCTTCCTAGCTCTCGAGTTGTCCCGAGTCCCCTGAGGAACCGTTACCCCTTGCCTTTAATGACCACCGCTTTTGAACTCCTCCAAGGGGCAACCGTCTTCACCAAATTGGACCTCCGTAACGCCTACCATTTGGTATGGGAGGGTGACGAGTGGAAGACGGCGTTCAACACACTAACGGGCCACTACGAGTACTTAGTGATGCCGTTTGGCTTAACCAACGCCCCGGCAGTGTTCCAGGCACTCCTCAACGAGGTATTGAGAGAGACGTTGAACCGTTTTGTCTTTATTTATTTGGATGACATTTTGATTTTCTCCAAGTCCCTCCATGAACATGTCCATCATGTCAGAGTCGTCCTCCAGCGCCTGTTGGAAAGCCACCTCTTTGTCAAACCTGAGAAGTGTGAATTCCATGTCTCCAAGGTGTCCTTTTTGGGCTTCATCCTGTCCAAAGGGAGTCTCATCACGGACCCCAAGAAGACTCAAGTTATCCGGGATTGGCCCCAACCCTCTTCGGTCAAGGAGGTACAAAGGTTCATTGGCTTTGCCAATTTTTATAGGAAGTTTATCAGGAACTTCAGTGCTGTTGCTGCCCCCATGACCGATCTCACCAAGAAGAAATCTGGCCCCTTTAAGTGGTCTCCAGTGGCAGAGCGGGCCTTCCAGGATCTGAAGATGAGATTTTCCTCCGCCCCCATCCTTACCTTACCCGACCTCTCCCTCCCCTTCATAGTTGAGGTGGACGCCTCGGATGTGGCAGTGGGGGCTGTGCTCTCCCAGCGTCCGGCTGATGGCAAACTCTGTCCGTGTGCCTTCTTCGCTGCTCGCCTTTCGCCTGCTGAGAGGAACTATGATGTTGGAGATCGTGAGCTCCTGGCTATCAAGATGGCCTTGGAGGAGGGGGCCCAACACCCTTTTGCTGTTTGGACCGACCACAAAAACCTGGAGTACATTCAGAGGGCCAAACGTCTCAACCCCAGGCAGGCAAGATGGACTCTTTTTTTAATAGATTTGATTTTGTTTTGTCCTTCCGCCCCGGTTCGAAGAACCAGAAGCCTGATGCACTCTCTAGACTGTTTCACAGGTCAGATGGTGAGAGAGTTCCAGTACCCATCCTCCCGAGCTCGAGGATTGTGGCTCCTGTCCGATGGGGAGTCGAGTCACTGGTTCGCCAGGCCCAGAAGAGAGGGCCAGACCCCGGGAATGGACCCTCCAACCGGGTATTTGTCCCAACTGTGGTGCGATCCCAAGTTCTGCAGTGGGGGCACTCTTCACGGCTTACCAGCCACCCGGGAGCACGCAGGACTCTGGAGTTTGTTAAGAGGCGGTTCTGGTGGCCTGGCATGAATGCGGATGTGAGGTCCTTTGTTGCTGCTTGCTCTGTCTGTGCCCAGAGTAAGAGCGCCCGTACCCCGCCTCATGGTTTCCTTCACCCTCTACCCATCCCCAAGCGGCCCTGGTCCCACATCTCCTTGGACTTTGTTACAGGCCTTCCCCCCTCTCAGGGAAACGCAGTCATGTTGGTTATTGTCGACCGCTTTTCCAAGGCGTGTCGGGTCGTTCCCCTGCCCAAACTCCCTTCGGCACTAGAGACCGCCGAGGCTGTGTGCCAGAATGTCTTCAGGTTATTTGGTCTCCCCCTGGATGTGGTCTCAGATCGTGGGCCCCAGTTTACCGCGCAGTTTTGGAGGGCCTTCTGCAAACTGATTGGGGCTACGGTCAGTCTCTCCTCAGGGTTCCATCCTGAGTCCAATGGTCAGACTGAGAGGCTAAATCAGGACCTGGAAACCACCCTCCGATGCCTGGCCTCCTCCAATCCATCATCATGGAGCAGGTTTGTGATATGGGCTGAATATGCACATAATACCTTGTGTTCTTCTGCTACAGGTCTCAGTCCCTTCGAGTGTCAGTTTGGTTTTCAGCCTCCACTCTTCCCTGACCAAGAGACTGATGTGGGTGTTCCCTCGGCCCAGAGCTTTGTCCGACGGTGCAGGCGGGTCTGGCGCAAGGCCCGGTCTACCCTGCAGCGGTCCGCACGCCAGTACCAGCGCCATGCCAACCGCCGCCGCAGACCTACACCACCGCTACGTCCGGGGCAGAGGGTCTATCTGTCGACACGGGATCTTCCTCTACGGGTGGAGTCCCGCAAGCTGGCGCCACGGTTCGTGGGGCCCTTAAAGATCTTGAGGAGGATCAACCCAGTGGCTTACAGTCTCCAACTTCCTCGGTCCATGCGGGTCAATCCCACCTTCCACGTCTCTCGCCTACGCCCTGTCGCCACAAGTCCTTTGGTCCCTCCAGCTAAACCCCCTCCGCCCCCCAGAATCGTTGATGGTGGCCCTGCTTATTCAATCCACCGCCTAATGGATTCTCGCCGGGTGGGGAGGGGCCTTCAATACCTGGTGGACTGGGAGGGCTATGGTCCTGAGGAGCGGTTTTTGGACTGCAGTTCCTCTTTGGACCATGTGGGGTCGCCACCGTTCATTTCTGTGTGTCATGTGCTTGTCTTTATTGTTTCATTGGTTGCACCTGTTCCTTGTTTGCTAGCCTTTATAAGCTGCCTGTTTTCTTCTGTTCATTGCTGAGTGTTGAATTGTTGCTGGAGGCCAAGTTTGTGAGTTTTTGATCAGTCTCTTGAAGTGTCTGTTTTTGTGTCTCGAGTTCCTGAGTTAACTGCATTTTTACTCTTTAGTTCTTGAGATCCTTTTGCTGCCTGCTTTTCGGATATCCTCTGTTGATCCTGTTTTTGCCCAGACTTTACCTGTTAGTTGTCTGGATGTATTTTGAGTTTTGTCCTGCCACCTGTTCTAAAAGTAAAGACTTTTCTGACTCACTCCAAACCTGTGTCTGTCTCTGCACCTGAGCCTATCACCCCACAGACCCTGTCACTTACATTACTACTTTTTAAAGGTCATATAATATTTGGGAGTGGTCTGATTTTAATGCTACGTTCAAGAAATCTTATCAAATATTTTGTTCCCTCTGTTGGCAGATGTTTCTGTTTGATAACAGAAGCTTTATCCAGATTACATAATGTTATTTCTCTGCAGAAGGGATCTTTTGTTTTGTTGCAGTGCATGTTGTTCTGCCTGCAGGAAACCAGAAGCAGCCACACAGACCAGCATGAGGGAATGAGGGGAAGCAGCTCATCTTCACTATTAAGACTCATTGCTGCTGAGATGATATCACCTCCTCTGCTGTACATTGTAGCAGGAGAGGAAGTGAATTCAAGTTATTAAGATTAGGAAAATGGCTTTCGTTAGACCTGATGATGATATGGAGCTAGAGCTGAGGTGAGATAAAAAGAAAAACCCCTGAAGACTTAGCTTATACTCATTTAAATAATATCTGTGTGCTCAGACAGAACGCAGGTAAATAGCGGGGATGAGGGGTAGAGCTTAGTTTATAGGTAGCTTTATTAGCAAGGTCCGAGGTGGATTTGTGCTGTAGATCTGCAGCGTAAACGAGATGATACTCAGCGATGAAGGTGAAAGCAGACACATTCAATACGTGATGATATTCACACAGTGATAGTCCTGAGACAGTGTTAGTTCAGCCTCTAGCAGAGGAGGGACATTTAAAGTGAATACGGTAAGTTTACTCTGTATGGGAAGGGACTTGTGTAGAGGGTTGTGCTGTGTATAAAGCCATTTAAAGTTATAGTCCTTAATATTTCCAGGTTGATAGTTGCGCACTGCAGGTGTGGTTTAATACTAGAACAAACAGCAGCTCCTCTGTAAGAAATACAACAGAAGAGCACATGGTGTATGTGTCTACAGCGCAGCCAAACAAACTCAGGTTGTTTTAATAAAAATGTTATAAGAAAATGATTACCTTTCTCCAACATGTCATGTGCAACCACGATCTGATTTCATGCTGCACAAACAGCCAATCCCTTGTGCGTGTGCATGCAATTTGAATCCATCATGGGAATGGCAGACCCTGACACTAACAATGAAAACTACTGAATAGAGAGGAAATGACAGAATGCTAAATACTGACCATAAATAGCATGAGAAAGGATTTCATTCATGAAAAAGTAAAGGATACACTGTGGTGCAAAATGTAAAGATGCTCAAGTATCATTAAAGATAAAACTGCTTTGGCCTTTTTACTGTGAAAATTGTGTTTCATTAATTAAATTAAACGTTTGGACCAAAATGTTTGCAAGTAGTTGTATCATTTGTTTTGCTCATAGCTGCTCTAACAGGGAAATTCCCTGCTGGGATTAATAAAGTACTCTATCCACCCATCCATCCAAATAACTCCTGATGCAGGATGAAACCAGCATTAAAGAAAATGTTTTCAGAAACTAGAAAGATTTAATTTAATTTAATTTAATTTAATTGGTTTGCGACCTTAACGTTTAGAAAAGTCCAATCAAACTCACATAAAGCATATTATGTATGTAGAGAAACAAACTGCAGGTCAGTGAGTGCGGTTTGGATAATGATGGAGTGGCAGTGCTGATATGCATCACTCCCGGAAATCTCAGCTGCGAGAGAAGGAAAAAAAAAGAGACGGATTGCTCCTATTAGGTGGTGGCTGCTTTAGAGGGAAAGTGTTATACAGCTGAGGAGGTGATGAAGGTGAGAGAAAGTTAAGACTATTAGAACCAAGACTGATTCAAATAACGTGTCCTGAGACAAAGTTAATCCTCCCCTCTGCTGCTCAGCTGAGAACACACACTGTGTGATCACATTAAACATCATTTGTGTTGGACGGACGATGTTAATCCTCTCAACGAATGCACACAGTGATGAATACAGCGGTGGCATGCAAGCCAGTGAAAAGTGTCTCTGACAGTTGGAAACCTGAAACTACCTTGAAACATAGAGCATGTGAATCAAGAAAAGGTATTTGGATTATATTACACATTGGATCATATTTAACTGAGGGGATTAAATGAATCACATCTATGAACCAGATATAAAGTCTACTCACTAAAAGTTAGACTGGCTGTAAAATTAAACACTGACATATCATCACTTTATGACTTTGATAAGACTAAGGTTGCCAATTTACACATCCAGCAGTCACAGAGCAACACGATCATCCCGCCCGAGTGTTTGTGTTCACGTGACCAATAGTCCCTCTCCTGTCAGCTCTGGTTTCTACAGAAGAGTATTTGGGCAAAACGGGAAGAAATTAGTTGATGAGTTTTATTTGCATTTCGAAGATAAAGGTTTTTCAGTAATAGTGCCTGGCATAAGAAAACATCAATCAGGGGAGGAAGGTTTTTCTTTTTTTTGCATTTCCGTAATTCAGTTGAAATGTTGAGAATAAATCGAAGAAATTATTAAAAAGTCTGTGTAGAGCTGAAGGGAACTGCAGAGTTCATCACTTGGCGCCTGTAATTCCTTTCACATTATACAACGACTTTAACCCATTTTTAATATGCAAAAATGTGTTGGTACAGCTTTAAGTAAATTGTATGTAACCAGGTAATCTGTATAGAAACTATCTGTTAATCTAATTTCACAAAACCTATCAAAGTATATTTATTTTATATCTGACAGGGAACTTAGTATGTGTGTAATATATACATTTTAGATTTTTTTTACAAGTGTCTTTTAATCTTTTTCTTTGAGTTCAGCAAGTATGTCCGTTACGTCGGTTTCTCTCTGCTGCCGTGTTTTCACAACTCTGAAGATTGTCATTGAAAAACACATGAGAATGTGAAAGATATGATGTTGTTTTAATACCTGCGTTTTATTTTTCAGTGGAACATTTTTTCAGTGCCAAAGTTACCTTCTTCAATGCCAACATTTTATTTTTGATGCCAAGACTTACTGTCACTGTTCTAGCTCCATAATTTCAAGCCTGCAGGAAAGAATCTTTGAATTAATCATAACCAAGAGGAGTGATGACCGTAAGACTTCATAAGAGGTCAGCAGTGTGTAAGGGATACTGATGCTTGTATCTGTTCCATGCACAGTTACACAGCAGCTGTCCTGTCAGCACCACAGATATGTTCTGTATCTTTAATAGTCTTGGATGAATGATTTCTAAGTACTACATGAGATGTGTACAGGAAGAAAACAGTTTGACTGTCATGTCATGTGTTGTGTGATATGTGTTGTGTGATATGTGTTGAGCTCCTCAATCTGTGCAGAGGTTGTTTTTATTTTTTGATTCTGAGGGAAACCAGAACGTTTACAGCCAAACTGAAGGTCTTGAGCCATAATTACAGATAGCGTTAATAAATTCACAACATTAAGCAGGAAATCTAAGACATTTGAATGTCTGGGCATGTGGAGGTTACAGTTCAAAAGCTCACGGGAACCAAGACAAAAGTAGACTGAGCGTCTCTCAGTGGGGTTGGAGTGGATTATAAAGTCTATTAAAATGAAAGCATCCAACTACCCAACAACACTCTCCGGCAGTGTGTGTTGCCCTTGAGGTTGTACGGTAAGTGAATTTACCTTTAATCCCACTCCAATTCAAACCTAATCCTAAATCTCAAGCATAAAAGCACAAATACAAGTGTGTGTGTGTGTGTGTGTGTGTGTGTGTGTGTGTGTGTGTGTGTGTGTGTGTGTGTGTGTGTGTGTGTGTGTGTGTGTGTGTGTGTGTACATAAGGACACAGATTCTGTCCTACACAAGCTGCAACCTCCAGGTCTGAAAAGTGAAGCCAATGCAGAAATGTCTTAAACCTGCATTCTCTCTAATGGCCAGCAGGGGGAAACAGGGTTCCGATTGTATGAAAAAGTCTATGAAAAAGTGAAACCTTTCACTTCATTTATTACCTCAGAAAACATGTTTGCAGTGAGTTTATGTCTCAAATCGCAAGTTTGTAAATGATGGTAACCTGATGCACCAGATAGTTTAGTTCAAAGCTATCTGATGAACCTTCATTGGAAACTGTTAGCAGACTAAACATCTGTCCATCAAACTCTTACCAAAGGCAGTCAGGAGATGTGCAAAAAAACGTCTTTTCCATTGAGAAAAGCGTTCAGTGGCGTTCTTTGTTCTTCTTTCAATTAATAAATAGTCTCCAGTTGTGATATAACTGATGCTATTGCAGCATGCTAACCTGTTGTTTTTAACAGTCGCCTCTTGTCACACACACTGAAACCTCTGCCCAGCTGCCGGTAGCTCCTCACAGTAAGACTGTTCCAGGCACAAACGCATTGCTTGAAGCCTGACAAGAGGATTTTCGTGGCGGCTACGTCCACTTCTTATATAATCTACAGATCTCTACACCTGCAGCATCTAAGTTCAATCAACCACAACTAACCACCAGCTCTAAGCTCTTGTTGACCATATATATACACATACATATCTATATATACATACATACATACATATATATATATATATATATATATACATATATATATATACATACATATATATATATATATATATACATACATACATATATAATATATACATAACATACAATACATATATATACAGACATACATTAATATACATACATACATACATATATATATATAGACATACATACTATATACATATAATATATTACATACTACATATATATATATATATATATATATATAAATATATATATATATAGATATAGATATATATACATACATATATAACACAAAACGACCACACATAACACAAAATTACTACAAAGGACCAACATGACTAAAAAGAGACACAAAACGGACTAATAAACCAAAATGACAACAAAGAGACACAAAACCACTACAATAGACACAAATGACTGCAAGAGACACCAAAATGACTACAAGAGATCACAAACACACAAAGACACAAAAAAACGACTAGAAAAAGACACAAAAAGACTACAAGAAGACACAAAATGACTACAAGCACAAACAACTACAAAGACACAAAACGACTAGAAGAGACAACAAACGACTACAAAGAGACACAAATGACTACAAAGAGACCCCAAACACTACAAGAGCCAACAAAACACCTACAAAAGACACAAAACGACTACATAGAGACACAAAATGACCAAAAGAGACCCAAACGACTCAGAGCCACAACATGACCTCACAGAGCACAACAACGCTACAAGAGCACCAAACGACTACAAAGAACAAATTTGACTACAAGAGACACAAAACGCTACAAGAGACACAAAAACACTACAAAAAGACACACCAACGACTACAGAGAGAACACAAAATGGACCACCAAGAGACACAAACGACTACAAGAGACACAAATGAACGGAACTCAAAGATAACACACAAAACACAATAATAAACACAAACACACACATACAATACAACCCCGAAATGACAGCCGTACAATAGGTCGACAACAACCGGGAGCATAGTAGTAAGCGTGTACAGGGGGACACAGAGTGACCAGAAACTGGGGTGGGAACCGACCGGGGGAGGAAGTAAGACCAAACGACAAGTAACTAACACCAAGCGCGACAAATGACCACAACGGAGAAAAAGACGTGACTGACAAAAAAGAGTAGTGGCACAGATATACAATAATGTACGTAGCAAAGTGACTCAAAACGACCACAAAGAGACACAAAATGACTACAAGAGACACAAATGACCTCAAAGAGACACAAAATGACTACAAGAGACACAAAACGACTGCAAGAGACACATAATGACCATAAAGAGACAAAAAACGACTACAAAGACACAAAACGACTAGAAAGAGACACAAAATTACCATAAAGAGACACATAGCAACTACAAAGACACAAACGGACTACATAGAGACACAAAATTATCAAAAGGAGCATTAAACACTTGACATATGAAATGATAATATCATTTCATATGTCAAGTCTTAGTGATTGATTTACTTTCTTTTTTTAATCCCAGAACACAAACAAAAGGAGGCGTTTAGTATTTCATCTTCATGTTTCCTCTGAGATCCTAGTGGATAATTGATGACGCTGTGTCTGCACAGGGTTTCCTTCTAGCATCCTGACCTAGACGTTCCCAGTACACACCCAGTAGATTGAGTGTGTATGTGACAGTGACGTGTGTGTGTGTGTGTGTGTGTGTGTGTGTGTGTGTGTGTGTGTGTGTGTGTGTGTGTGTGTGTGTGTGTGTGTATATGTGTGTGCATGAGGGAACCCACTTGTGTGTCACACACACACACATCATATTGATAGATTCACTCTGGTAGATAAACATACATCATCCGGACGACCTTCCTGACCCGTCTGCTGACTCCAGACCCTGTAATGCATGTTGTACACACTACAGGTGATCAGAGTCATACATGTTGTACACACTACAGGTGATCAGAGTCATACATGTTGTACACACTACAGGTGATCAGAGTCATACATGTTGTACACACTACAGGTGAACAGGGTCATACATGTTGTACACACTACAGGTGAACAGAGTCATACATGTTGTACACACTACAGGTGAAACAGAGTCATACATGTTGTACACACTACAGGTGATCAGAGTCATACATGTTGTACACACTACAGGTGATCAGAGTCATACATGTTGTACACACTACAGGTGATCAGAGTCATACATGTTGTACACACTACAGGTTGAACAGAGTCATACATGTTGTACACACTACCGTGAACAGAGTCATACATGTTGTACACACTACAGGTGAACAGAGGTCATACATGTTGTACACACTACAGGTGAACAGAGGTCATACATGTTGTACACACTACAGGTGAACAGGGTCATACATGTTGTACACACTACAGGTGAACAGGGTCATACATGTTGTACACACTACAGGTGAACAGGGTCATACATGTTGTACACACTACAGGTGACAGGGTCATACATGTTGTACACACTACAGGTGAACAGAGTCATACATGTTGTACACACTACAGGTGAACAGAGTCATACATGTTGTACACACTACAGGTGAACAGAGTCATACATGTTGTACACACTACAGGTGAACAGAGTCATACATGCTGTACACACTACAGGTGAACAGAGTCATACATGTTGTACACACTACAGGTGAACAGAGTCATACATGTTGTACACACTACAGGTGAACAGGGTCATACATGTTGTACACACTACAGGTGAACAGAGTCATACATGTTGTACACACTACAGGTGAACAGGGTCATACATGTTGTACACACTACAGGTGAACAGAGTCATACATGTTGTACACACTACAGGTGAACAGAGTCATACATGTTGTACACACTACAGGTGAACAGGGTCAAACATGTAACTAACAGATATCATGAAGCTTCCCCACTTCATGACTCACATCAACACAAGTTTATATTACAAGTGTTTAATATGTACATGAGGCGTGATGTAATGTAGCTGTTGGTGAATAAACATTATTTTCTTGTGTGATTTCTTATCAATATTTGAAATGTTTCATATTTGTCTAAATTCTGCTTTCAATCATATTTTGGTTCAAATAAATATTTACTGAGCAGCAATATAAAAAAGAAATGAACATCTGTCTTTTCAGTGTGCGTGTGCCGTGTTTTGTGTGTGTGTTAATAATAATAATACATTTTATTTAGAGACGCCTTTCAGGACACCCAAGGTCGGCTCACAGCGCATTTCAAAGAAGCACAATCAAACAGCTAAAAAAAGACGGAAAACAAATTAGTCAAACCGACATAGATAAAACAGGCAGGACAGAGTGTGGAGTGAAAGGAGGATCTGTGATAGCAAGTTGCTGGGGGGGGCATCATCGCAGGCTGCTCATGGGTGGGGGGGGGGGGGGGGCAACTGGCAGTGACACACATCCTTTGACCTCTGACCCCAGCTGGAGGCATTCCTGACAGCCTGGCATCAACAGGAAACCTGTGGCCTTGACACACACACACACACACACACACACACACACACACACACACACACACACACACACAGAGTTTGGAAGTGACTGACTTGATGATGTGTGTATTTGTATATTTGATCTGGTGGTTATGACTCTATGTACACTAAACATTTCCCCTCCATGTAGCGTTGCTGGCTGGAGCGAGAGATGCATTGTGGGAGCTTCACTGTGCACAGAGACACACAAACACACTCAGAGGTCCAGTGAGTACGACCTGCAGGCTGCAGTTGCACACTGCAGGTCCTGCAACCAGATCCCACACGAGGACCGCTGAGTAAATCTCACAAGTGTGTCCTGAAATAACTCCTGGATATTTATACCGTCTGCAGTGAAGCAGGAAGTTCAGAATATTTCATGGACGTTTGTTCCCGCAGCAGAACACGGCGGCAGTTTCCAGTTTCCACAGGAAGGCAGGGGAAACGAGAGGACGCCGATGAGGCTGCAGACCTACACCCCCCCACCACCTCCTGTGGAAATATGGACTTTATTTTAGATTAGCTGGTCCTTGCTGCCCTCTTGAGGTTTCATGTTACTACTGAAGGAGAAACCAGGAAGTGCCCGTTAACTTTGATAATTTTGTGTCTTTTTGTGTCTTTGTGTCTTTGTGTCTTTGTGTCATTTTGAATCTTTGTCTCTTTGTGTCTTAGTTCACTTTTATGATGCTGCTACTTATTTTAACTTATTGTCTCTTTATTTAATATGTTAGCTGCTTATTTATTACGTGTTTGAGAAGAGGTGTTCTCCACCTCTGCACCACCTCTTCTCCACCTCTCCACCACCTCTTCTCCATCTCTCCACCACCTCTTCTCCATCTCTCCACCACCTCTTCTCCACCTCTTCTCCATCTCTCCACCACCTCTTCTCCATCTCTCCACCACCTCTTCTCCACCTCTTCTCCATCTCTCCACCACCACCTCTTCTCCATCTCTCCACCACCTCTTCTCCACCTCTTCTCCATCTCTCCACCACCTCTTCTCCATCTCTCCACCACCTCTTCTCCACCTCTTCTCCATCTCTCCACCACCTCTTCTCTCTCCATCTCTCCACCACCTCTTCTCCACCTCTTCTCATCCGTTTTCTCCATCTCTTCTCCACCTCTTCTCCATCCTTCTCCTCCTCTCTTCTCCACCTCTTCTTCCACCTCTTCTCCACCTCTTCTCCACCACCTCTCCACCACCTCTCCTCCACCTCTTCTCCACCTCTTCTCCAACCTCTCCACCACCTCTTCTCCACCTCTGCACCACCTCTTTTCCACCTCTTTTCCACCCTCGTCTCCACCTCTCCTCCACCTCTTCTCCACCTCTCCACCACCTCTCCCCACCTCTGCATCACTACCCTCTTCCCACCTCTTCTCCATCTCTTCTCCACCTCTTCTCCACCTCTTCTCCATCTCTCCACCACCTCTTCTCCATCTCTCCCACCACCTCTTCTCCACCTCTTCTCCATCTCTTCTCCATCTCTTCTCCACCTCTTCTTCTCCAATCTCTTCTCCACCTCTTCTCCACCTCTTCTCCACCTCTCCTCCACCTCTTCTCCACCTCTTCTCCACCTCTTTTCCACCTCTTCTCCCACCTCTCCTCCACCTCTCCTCCACCTCTCCTCAGGTTCAGGTGAGTTTCAGGAACAGGCAGGTGGAGCAGTACCCTGTGATGCATCAGGACGTCTGCCTGACAGCTGCAGCTTCTCTGCATTAACATTTGTCTATAAATAGAAGATATAAATTTGTGATCACGCTCACAGTCACATTCCAGAAGCAACATCTGCTGCGAGCTCGTTCAGGACGCCAGGAGAAACCACATTCGTCCTTTCTGTGCTCAACTTTAACGCTTTAGTTTAATTATATTCGTTCAGTGTTCCAGGGAATATTCAGATCCTGCTTTAAACGTGTTCCTTCAGTGGAAGAATGCGAGAGGATCGTTAAAAGTATTAAAAGTATAAAACTGTCCGAGGCTATAACTCATCATTGTGGGATAATCTGCACATTATTTTCTACAGTAATTGGTCAAAGTTTGTTTGTAAAATTGTGAGAAGTGCCGTCACAATTATTAAAAAACATAAATAAAATCATTTAAAATCAGCACCTTTACAAAATGTTTTAAAATTAAACGATATTATTATTATATTATATTATATAACGCTTTTATAGTGGAACATTATGGATTATACTGCCGATCATTTTCTACATGAGTTAATCAACAGTTTGTAAAAACTCCAATATAAATATTATAATATAAATAAGAATCTAAAACATTTTTACATTTGAGATTGAAAACAAAATGTTTTAGTTTTTAATAAAAAATTAATTTATAAAGCGCTTTTCAAAACCTCAAAGCCGCATGATAAATGACAACCTGAATTGTAAATGAACTAAACCCACGAGATAATATTAGTGAAGTAACAAGAACAACATTCCTGAGACGTGGAGAAGTGCTTAAATAATACATTTAATTTATATCGCACTTTATACAAACATACCAAAAGGATCAGGATGTATAAGGATGTATTCAGTAATATTGCAACATGTATTACCTTAAAGCACAAACAGAACAGAGCCAGGTGTAATGTTTAATTTAGATTGTTTAATGTTATTCCATGCTGTCAGAACGATACAGATTCCCCGTCTGTGGCTCCAGTCAGATATCCAGTAGTACAAATCAGCTCCAAGTTACACATAATGAAGCAAAACAAGAGAAACAAAACGGAGGAAACAGCAAAGAAACAACCTCTGAAGCCAGAGCAGCTTTAGTAAGAAGCAGAAAGGAATATGTGTTAACTCATGCAAGCACTGACTTCTTCAGTGTGTTTGTTTCCGGGCTCTGTGGAGGAGCGGGGGCCGAATCAAGTGTGACATCTCCCACGTTTTTTTTTTTTTTTTAAATTAAAAACCACCAGCTAGCGATAAGTCAACCTCCAGAGATTCAGCATGTGTGCACAGTTACAGTATTTCAGCACAAAGTACAGTCCAAGGACAACTACGAAAACATGACAACAGAAGCACTAAGGTGTAGAAGTGACGCACGTCTTTGCTCCGCCTGGATATCGCAAATGTTGCCAACTTCCTCTGAAAACCTAAGTTTACAAAAAGGGCACTTGTAGTTTTCCAAATCGCCCGTAAAAAGGTCAAATGATTCGCATGACATTTCACTAAAAACAGAGATAAAATAGCTCCCGTAACTAATAACATTATCAGTAATAAAAGTTAATTTCTGTAATTACATTAAGAAAACAAAATTCTCAATACATCCAGCAACTGATACAAATATTGAGGAAAAAGCAAAAAAACAAACAAAAATACAATAATTAAAACAAAGATAACATTTCAGAACCGCTTGTACCAGGACAAAACAACAACAACAACCCCAGGGACGCTCTCTGTCTTCGTCTTCATCTTCGTCTAACTTTGTGTTTCCTGTCTCACTAAGTGCTGTTTACTTGAATGAAGTAAGGGCTAATATAAAAATAAAAAAGAAGAGAAAAATAAACTTGTTAACTCTGTGGCCCTGCTGGGTCATGGAGCTGCAGAGGTGGAAGAAAGGAAAAGGAGGAGAGGAGGAGGAAGGTGATGCGCAGAAAGGGAGGAAGAGTTGGAGGTGGAGGAGGGGGATGGGGGGGAGGAGGTGAAGGGAGGGTCTCAAGTTGTTGGCTGTTGTGGCATCTTCTCACTGGGCTTCATCCTCAACGTCCTGCAGTGCCTCTTTGTTCTGTTCTTCACCTGGTCAAGAGAAAAGAAACCGTGATAAACCTCCAGCCTCACAAGCGTTCCTTAAAGGGAACTTTGGTATTTAGTATTTGTCCGCCTGGCGTTCGAGAGCGTCACTGACTAATGTCGGAGGTTCAGTGTCGGAGGAGAGTCGATGTGTCGGCAGCTCGACGACTTCAAAGACATTCAACTCTTTAAAGAGAACAATGTTTGCTTTTGAAATATAGTTTAGTACAAGTATAAATGTACCTCAGCCCAATACTCACTTTTACTTAGTAGACCACAAACGCATCTTAATGTAACTCAATGGAACCTCCGTTAGCCGTTAGCTTTAGCCGTTAGCTGCGTTATTTAACGAAGCTGCTTGATGAGCTCATTTTAACAACGTCAGATACATTCAGCCATATTCATTTGAAATCCACAATCTTAAAATCCTTATTTTCTTATTAAGCCTCCAGTATTAAGTTCTGTTATTAGTTATTAAGTAACTACAGCTGTCGAATACACGTGACAGATATCCGTCACTGCAGTGCAGAGATGAAGCACGGAACACGAAGGTCCCGGTGAACATCTGGACTTTAGTGATAAACTACAGAAATAAACTCAAACGTCACATAAAATACACGCTGAACACAAATGTGACAGAGAGAAATGTGGTTGACTGAAGTGCAGGCGAGGGCGGGGGCAGGCGAGGACGGGGGCAGGCGAGGGAGGGGGCAGGCGAGGACGGGGGCAGGCGAGGGAGGGGGCAGGCGAGGACGGGGGCAGGCGAGGGAGGGGGCAGGCGAGGGAGGGGGCAGGCGAGGACGGGGGCAGGCGAGGGAGGGGGCAGGCGAGGGAGGGGGCAGGCGAGGGCTTGATTTGCAATTTTAAAGCTGAATTTTAATATTTTTTCTTTCAATGTTCACAAATTCAGATCCAAAAATTCTAAAACTTTGACATTTTTTGGCTTGAATTTAGTTTTATTTACATGTAAATCAAGAGATTTCATATATTAATGTCGAAGGTGACAAATGTTGCAATGCTTTGAATTCTGTTAACTAAACGTTTGAAACCGACTGATGACAGTTATCACTGGAAGTGTGACAACGTGACAGATTGAATTATTAAACCATGAGTGAGTTAGTGTTGGGGACACACACACACACACACACACACACACACACACACACACAGGTTTGTTTCCTTTAGACAGCAGAGGGAACGAGAGACACACACAGATGACGAGTCACTGGGAAATAAAAGGGGCCGCTGGACGTTCGTAAATCTTGTACAGGGCTCCACATGTTTTACTTGCCCAATACGGAAAGTGTAGCGCGGCGCCGTCTCCTCTCTGTATTTATTAAGTCTACATTTAACAAGATTACATGTGAACACATCATAACCTTAGAATTTACCTTCGCCCAGTAGTCATTTTTACTTAATAGACCACAAACGCATCTTAATGCAACTCAATAGAACGTCCGTTCCATTGTGCCGTTCTTCCTGCTTTTCTCACGTGGGTTTGTCCACGCCCCTTTAGGTCTGAGGTTATTAACTCTCATGGGAGAAGAGAACGTGATTATGACAGATTCTTTCACCGCAGAGTCACTAAAGAAAATGTTTGATCCATTCCACACAAGCTGCATATCTTCAGAACATTCTGACACTAAAACATGTTCAGACGGACAAATCAGGAGATTTACTTAGTTTCTCGAGATCTGGCAACACTCGCGAGATCTGGCAACACTCTCGAGATCTGGCAACACTCGCGAGATCTGGCAACACTCGCGAGATCTGGCAACACTCGCGAGATCTGGCAACACTCGCGAGATCTGGCAACACTCGCGAGATCTGGCAACACTCTCGCGTTAACAGTGAAATGTTAACGCCCTAGCTAACTAATATTCATAACCCTAAACATGTTCGTTATGTAATGTTAGCTAAATAGGATATAAATACATTAGACCACGCCCATTTAGGAGACAGGAAGTGTACACCATACCATTGGTGCCGCTTGTAATGCGCGATGTTTACTAGTCGAACATCTTTGTTTGAATCCGTCATTACGAACTGGTCTCTGTCGTCTCTGCATATCAACGATGGGGACATTCAACAGAACATCAAACTGCTCACAGTATTAAGACGTTGTAGGCAGGAGATGAGCGAGTTAGTTCATCAGTTAGTGTCTCAGCTTCTAGTCCTGGACAAAAGAGCTTCTGCAGAGACCGATGGTTTAAGTCTGAGATGATTGTTACGAATGGAGGAACTATGACTTTACCTTCTCCCTGCATATCTGAGGTCCATAGTGTCAGGTTGTCACGTAACAACTGCATGATAAGTGTGGAGTCCTTGTAGCTGTCTTCATTCAGTGTGTCCAGTTCTGTGATGGCGTCATCAAACGCAGCCTTCGCCAACCTGACAAACAAACACACATCTGTTGACATCACTCCAGAACATGTGTTCACTCCGTCACTGCCGTCACATTTAAATAAAGATATTTTCTGTGTGAATGAAAATTAATAAAGAAAAAATAAAATGTATTTAAATACATTTAAACTAAAATTAATTAAAGGGATAAATACGAAATTTAATAAACATGGAAATTAATACAAAAAGGTATATTAATAAAGAAGCTAATTAAAACACAAATATCAATTTATGTCACATTTTATGAATAAATAAATGCCTACATTTATATTTTATCAATTGAATTTCATATTGATCTGTTTATCAACTCATTTATTTATTTTATTTATATGTTCGGCCGTGTTGGGAAGGTTAGTGAAAGTATAGAAATTAAATGGAAGCAGAGCTTTACATTTTAAATCCTTTGCAAACCGTCTCCTGATCTAATTTGGAAGGTGAATAACAGATTGTGCTCTGCTCCCCCCGGTGCTGATGACAGTAAAGAGAAAGTGTATCGTAGGATCAGTAACCTGCAGGCGCGGTCAGGAGAGTTTAGGATCTCGTAGTAGAAGACGGAGAAGTTGAGGGCGAGGCCGAGGCGGATGGGGTGCGTGGGCGGCAGCTCCAGCATGGCTAGATCGGTCGCAGTTTTGTACGCCACCAGGCTGTTCTCTGCCGCCTCCTTTCTGTGGTTGCCGGTGGCAAACTCTGCCAGGTACCTGTGGTAGTCGCCCTTCCTGGAGATGGGAAACAAAAGAAACTACGTGTTTGATGACGTCATCACCCTAAAAACATATTGATTTATTATTCTTTAATTTCTTTCTTTAATATAACTTGTCTGGTGAATATATTTATTGTTATTGTGTTTGTATAAATGTAATTGATGGTGCCTCTAACTACATCTTTTGTCTGTTTTTATTAAATCAACACAATAGTCACTGCTAAATAATTGGTGCAGCACTACAACGCATTACATTTTCCTGAATCTTCCTAAAAATTGTCCCATGTGTGAACCTGCCTGATATTTCCTGACATCCTCCCTCTGTGCACGGACTGCAGAGCGTTCGTTCGTTCGTTCATTCATTCATTCATTCATTCATGCACTGCTTCCCGTTCAGACCACAAAGCTCACATTTTGTTGTAGAAGACCTTGGA